>NC_063050.1:21549982-21764982 GCF_018812025.1 Megalobrama amblycephala
CTTATTTCCAGTCAATCTGAGATGGTAGATCAACTAATGAATCATTTGAATTTAGATGCATGCTCCCCTAAACGGATCTGATTCTTCATACCTAAATCTCTTCCATTCCTCTCTCAATGACACGCTGTTCTGCTGAGGTATCGTCGATGGCAGGAGCTCAGCTGTTATCCCCACCCAGCAGTCAAGAGTTAGTGAGGAACTTATTTTATATCACTGCCTCTCATTTGAATATTAAAGATACTTTGCTTATAAACTGCTTCTGCAGGACACTAGTCTTCATTATTGAAGAGGAAGGGAGGACAGTAGTGAGAGGAGTGTAATGTAAGGTCTGGATTAGTTCCCTGCTGCTCGCACAAGGCTGTATTGAGTATAGTGGATGACTAGGTTTGCCACTTCATTGTACTAAACAGAGGAATGGGAGTCCGCTAATTCACTTGCATGTGGAGTGCATGTGTCTGTGATTGCTCATTTTGAGATGAATAGACTCAGAATGGATGAAGAGGAAGAGCGGAGCAGGAGAGATTGATGACAGGGAGGGGGTGAGGAGCAGAAGTGTAGAGCGTCGGATTAGTGAGGAATGATCCGGGAAACAAATCTGACACATGGTAGCCTATATATCATATATATGTGTGTGTGTGTGTGTTAAATGTACAGTTTTACAGTCTGTATGTACAGTTTTCTTCAGTTTTCTACAGTTTCTTCTTAGAAAACAAATTTAATTCTGGTGTATTGTTGCAAAGGTTAATGTGTGTGTGTGTGTGTGTGTGTGTGTGTGTATGTGTGTATGTATATATATATATATATATATATATATATATATATATATATATATATATATATATATATATATATATAGATAGATAGATAGATACACACACACACACACACACACACACACATGTATGTGTATGTGTGTGCATATAGATATAGGTATATACAGGTGCTGGTCATATAATTAGAATATTACCAAAAAGTTGATTTATTTCACTAATTCCATTCAAAAAGTATATTATATTAAATGTATATTATATTCAGTCATTACACATAGACTGATATATTTCAAATGTTTATTTCTTTTAATTTTGATGATTATAACTGACAACTAAGGAAAATCCCAAATTCAGTATCTCAGAAAATTAGAATATTGTGAAAAGGTTCAATATTGAAGACACCTGGTGACACACTCTAATCAGCTAATTAACTCAAAACACCTGCAAAAGCCTTTAAATGGTCTCTCAGTCTAGTTCTGTAGGCGACGCAATCATGGGGAAGACTGCTGACTTGACAGTTGTCCAAAAGACGACCATTGACACCTTGTACAAGGAGGGCAAGAAACAAAAGGTCATTGCAAAAGAGGCTGGCTGTTCACAGAGCTCTGTGTCCAAGCACATTAATAGAGAGGCGAAGGGAAGGAAAAGATGTGGTAGAAAAAAGTGTACAAGCAATAGGGATAACCGCACCCTGGAGAGGATTGTGAAACAAAACCCATTCAAAAATGTGGGGGAGATTCACAAAGAGTGGACTGCAGCTGGAGTCAGTGCTTCAAGAACCACTACGCACAGACGTATGCAAGACATGGGTTTCAGCTGTCGCATTCCTCATGTCAAGCCACTCTTGAACAACAGACAGCGTCAGAAGCGTCTCGCCTGGGCTAAAGACAAAAAGGACTGGACTGCTGCTGACTGGTCCAAAGTTATGTTCTCTGATGAAAGTAAATTTTGCATTTCCTTTGGAAATCAGAGTCCCAGAGTCTGGAGGAAAAGAGGAGAGGCACACAATCCACATTGCTTGAGGTCCATTGTAAAGTTTCCACAGTCAGTGATGGTTTGGGGTGCCATGTCATCTGCTGGTGTTGGTCCACTGTGTTTTCTGAGGTCCAAGGACAATGCAGCCATATACCAGGAAGTTTTAGAGCACTTCATGCTTCCTGCTGCTGACCAACTTTATGGAGATGCAGATTTCATTTTCCAACAGGACTTGGCACCTGCACACAGTGCCAAAGCTACCAGTACCTGGCTTAAGGACCATGGTATCCCTGTTCTTAATTGTCCAGCAAACTCGCCTGACCTTAACCCCATAGAAAATCTATTGGGTATTGTGAAGAGGAAGATGCGATATGCCAGACCCAACAATGCAGAAGAGCTGAAGGCCACTATCAGAGCAACCTGGGCTCTCATAACACCTGAGCAGTGCCACAGACTGATCGACTCCATGCCACGCCGCATTGCTGCAGTAATTCAGGCAAAAGGAGCCCCAACTAAGTATTGAGTGCTGTACATGCTCATACTTTTCATGTTCATACTTTTCAGTTGGCCAAGATTTCTAAAAATCCTTTCTTTGTATTGGTCTTAAGTAATATTCTAATTTTCTGAGATACTGAATTTGGGATTTTCCTTAGTTGTCAGTTATAATCATCAAAATTAAAAGAAATAAACTTTTGAAATATATCAGTATGTGTGTAATGAATGAATATAATATACAAGTTTCACTTTTTGAATGGAATAATAAGTGAAATAAATCAACTTTTTGATGATATTCTAATTATATGACCAGCACCTGTACATATTTATAGACATATATATATATTACTAATAAATCAGTTTTACTGATACTTTGCCCGAAATTTAATTTTTTCTTAATCGGATATCAGTTTTATATTGTTGTGATATGAAGATGAAATTGAACAAAAACAGAAGTAAAACATTAATTTATTCCTGTGGTCAAAGCTGAATTTTCAGCATCATTACTCCAGTCTTCAGTGTCACATGATCCTTCAGAAATCATTCTAATATGCTGATTTGCTGCTCAAGAAATATTACTTATTATTATCTATGTTGAAAAACAGTTGTGCTGCTTAATATTTTTGTGGAAACTGTAAAAGAAAGTTCAAAAGAACAGCATTTATTTGAAATAGAAATATCTTGTTATATAATAAATGTCTTTACTGCCACTTTCAATCAATTTAATGTATCCTTGCTGAATAAAAGTATTAATTTGTTCAAAATAAAACTTTTAATGACCCCCTGATTGGAGACCCACCTCTCCTGATGGGATCAACTCCAAATGAGAGGAGGTGGAATGAAGACAGGAAATTAATATTAGACACACACAAATGAATAGAAGTCACAAAATTAAAGGTACAGGGACACACATACACATTACAGGCAAATCAAGCAAATATTAGACATTTAGTGAAACTCTACAAAACAAGAATATCTAAACATATATGTAAAACATTAAACTACAGCCGTTAGATGAACAACCCTAGCCCCCCCCCACTCCGCAGCCCCATCAGTGTTGTTACCTCATTAAAGCCGAATCAAGGTAATGGATCAGTCCATCTCAGACCCCTGGGGAGTGGCTTTGATGTTGAGTAGAGCATGGAGACCTGAAAGAGAGAGAGACTGTGAGATTTTGCCATGCGGCATGACTAACATGGCAAACGCCCACGACCGACTTCATACATGAATACACACGCAGAACAATAATTTACAGGCCTGTACAGAACTATACATCAATGTGTATGCATTCATGTGTACTGTCATACATGTGTGCATAGCTTGAAAATGTTTTGGTTTACTTGCCACTGACAGCTTGCACACACACACACATCTGTGTATGCATATTAGATGTGAAGAGTTCATTGACATACTTATTATAAGAATTTGGAATTTTACAAATCATTTATCACCAGTGTTCCGCAGACATTTCATTTGGACATTTAAACTGCCTGGGATGGGACATTTGTTTCAGTGAAGTGGTCATTTTGATATTAAGGGAGCAAATGTGTCACATGCTTTGATACTGCAGATGTTAGATCTGGCTAACTGCGTGTTGTTGGGGTCACTTCATATTTCTGATTCCCTTTGATTCTTCTGTGTTCTTCTCATGCATGTGTTTCTTTATTTCTTGCAGGATGACCATTCCATGTTCTTCCAGTTTGGTCCCTCTATAGAACAGCAAGCCTCTGTCATGCTTAACATAATGGAGGAATATGACTGGTACATATTCTCCATCGTCACCACCTACTATCCTGGATACCAGGACTTTGTCAATCGGGTGAGAATTCATTCTACTCGTCAGTTTAGGAGTCATTTCATGTAGAGCTTAGAAGACTACAATAA
The DNA here is from genome assembly GCF_018812025.1 of Megalobrama amblycephala. NCBI lineage: Eukaryota > Metazoa > Chordata > Actinopteri > Cypriniformes > Xenocyprididae > Megalobrama > Megalobrama amblycephala. Next base: position 21,554,107 of record NC_063050.1, read on the forward strand.
CTCATCGAACATAGATCATATGTCATATACTATATACACTGAGCAAAAGATTGGAGTTTGTATGTTTTTTCAAGAAGTCTCTTATGCTCACAAATGCTGCTTTTATTTGGTCAAAAATGCAGTAAAAACAGTAATATTCTGAAATATTATTACAATTTAAAATAACAGTTTTCTATTTTAATATATTTTAAAATATAATTTATTCCTGTGATGTCATTACTCCAGTCTTCAGTGTCACATGATCCTTCAGAAAATTCTAATATGATGCTTTACTGCTCAAAAACACTTTCTTATTTTTATCAATGTTGAAAACACTTGTACTGCTTAATACCTTTTTTCAGGATTCTTTGATGAATAGAAAGTATTTATTTGAAATAGAAATCTTTGTATCATTATAAAAACCTTTACTGTCACTTTTGATCTATTTAATGCATCCTTGCTGAATAAACAAATTAATTTCTTTAAAAATAATTACCCCAAAACCTTTAAACAGTAGTGTATGCATGTATGTTGTCATTATTATTATTATTATTACATTTATTTAATATTATTAAGTTATGTTTTACACTGAGGTTTTAACACAGTGTTGATTTTTTTTTTTTTGAGCATTGATGTGTGGTTGCTAAGGTGTTCTGCATGGGTTTTAGCATGTTGCTGTGTGGTTGCAAGGGTGTTCTGGGTGGATACCAGGGGTCGCTATAGGTGATTTCTAGTGTGTTTTGAGAGGTCAATTGTATTTCTGATTAGAGCTTCTCTGATTAAATAGAGCACGTTCATAATCCTGCCAAACAATCCAGTCAGCAGAACCCAGTCTTATTTATCAAATCATTGAAATGCGTCATCAGGGTGTATAAACTGTCGCCTATCCAGAGCTAGACCAATTTGGCCAAAATGAGATTGGGATCTTGTGAAACCCCAGACAGAACTGCTGTTTGCTTCACTGCCCGTAATTCTGGAAACTCTAGCTGGTTGGGTTCACACCCTAATACCGGCGTTGTAACTCCCGCTGGGGAGCCAGCCGCTGCAGCTCGAGCCTCTTTCATCATCAGGAGTTTGCCAATGCTCCTGTCTCAACTAATGCTCTCTTCCTCTGCTCTATCTTCTGTATGCTGGGGCTCCTGTCAAAACTAATGTACCCGTCCTCTCCCTTATCTTCAGTATACATCGCTCCTATAGGAACTCCTCTCTAATTTTGTTTAATCATTTCCTAAAGGCATAGTTCACTCAAAAATTAACATCATTTTGTCATCATTTGCTGACCCTTATATCATTCTCAGCCTGTGTTAAAGCAGAAAAAAGGCTGCATGCAAGATAGAAAGTCATACAGATAGAAAGTGTTTGGAATGACATGAGGGTGAGTAAATGATGACTAGTGGAAACCATCTTTCTGTTCATTCATCACTCTCTTGTATACAAGCCCTATAATAGTAGCGTTGACCCTTTTAGCTCATGCTAGCCTCTTTAGAGCAGGGGTTATTATTGTTAACCAAAACTATTCAAAACATTTTGTTAATTAAAATGATGCTGAAATAAACTAAAATAACTAGTCGATTAAAAAAATGAACTAATTAATCACATTTTTTCTGTAATTAATTGCAATTTATCACACCTAACATTAAAGTTTTTAATATATTTTTATATTGTAATACTTTCACATTGAATCTCCAAAATAATGTAGAAACAACATACACTGAACAAAATTATAAACGCAACACTTTTGTTTTTGCCCCCATTTTTCATGAGCTGAACTCAAAGATCTAAGACTTTTTCTACATACACAAAAGGCCTATTTCTCTCAAATATTGTTCACAAATCTGTCTAAATCTGTGTTAGTGAGCACTTCTCCTTTGCCGAGATAATCTATCTACCTCACAGGTGTGGCATATCAAGATGCTGATTAGACAGCATGATTATTGCACAGGTGTGCCTTAGGCTGGCCACAATATAAGGCCACTCTAAAATGTGCAATTTTACTGTATTGGGGAGGACTGGGTGGGTCTGAAAACCAGTCAGTATCTGGTGTGACCACCATTTGCCTCACGAAGTGCAACACATCTCCTTCACATAGAGCTGATCAGGTTGTTGATTGTGGCCTGTGGAATGTTGGTCCGCTCCTCTTCACGGAAAAAATGTTTGTTCCGTAAGTAGAATAGGGAAAGCATAGGACGTACAGCATAAGCTTTTTGAAGAATACGAAAGTGCGGTTTTGGCGGAAGCACTTGGAAGGCGATCATTTGTTTATATAAAGCATATACATTTACATTTTTTTCGAAAATGACCACTAGATAAGACCCTTATTCCTCGTCTGGTATCGTTTAAAGCCCTTTAAAGCTGCTCTGAAACTGTAATTTTGACCTTCAACCATTTGGAAACCATTGAAGTCCATTATAAGGAGAATAATCCTGGAATGTTTTCATCAAAAACCTTAAAGGTGCCATCGAACGTTTTTTTTACAAGATGTAATATAAGTCTAAGGTGTCCCCTGAATGTGTCTGTGAAATTGCAGCTCAAAATACCCCATAGATTTTTTTACACAAATTTTTTGAACTGCCTATTTTGAGGCATCATTAGAAATGCGCCGATTCAGGCTGCAGCCCCTTTAATTGCTCGCGCTCTCCGCCCCCTCCCGAGCTCTCGACTCTATCACTGCATAAATAAAGTTCACACAGCTAATATAACCCTCAAAATGGATCTTTACAAAGTGTTCGTCATGCAGCATGTCTAATCGCGTAAGTATTGTATTTATTTGGATGTTTACATTTGATTCTGAATGAGTTTGATAGTGCTCCGTGGCTAAAGCTAACATTACACACTGTTGGAGAGATTTATAAAGAATGAAGTTGTGTTTATGCATTATACAGACTGCATGTGTTTAAAAATGAAAATAGCGACGGCTCTTGTCTCCGTGAATACAGTAAGAAACGATGGTAACTTTAACCACATTTAACAGTACATTAGCAACATGCTAACGAAACATTTAGAAAGACAGTTTACAAATATCACTAAAAATATCATGTAATGATGGATCATGTCAGTTATTATTGCTCCATCTGCCATTTTTCGCTATTGTTCTTACTTGCTTACCTAGTCTGATGATTCAGCTGTGCACAGATCCAGATGTTAATACTGGCTGCCCTTGTCTAATGCCTTGAACATGGGCTGGCATATGTAAATATTGGGGGCGTACATATTAATGATCCCGACTGTTACAGTAACAGTCAGTGTTATGTTGAGATTCGCCTGTTCTTCGGAGGTCTTTTAAACAAATGAGATTTATATATGAAGGAGGAAACAATGGAGTTTGAGACTCACTGTATGTCATTTCCATGTACTGAACTCTTGTTATTCAACTATGCCGAGGTAAATTCAATTTTCAATTCGATGGCATCTTTAAATTGACTTTTTTCTTCATTTTAGCCATTGGATATCACAGAATAATTGAAAGCTATAATTTTTAACATTTAATAGGTTTTTAAAAACATAAAAACTTTATAATTTGAGTGAACTTAAAACAATCTTCACACGTAAATTTCATCTAACAGCTGGCGAGGACAATAAACAAAATTTCTCAAGAGCAATTTTTGAAGGGGACACAAATAATACAGCCAAGCGGCAGTTGCGTTTATTTCTACTATGTGAAAGCCTTAAAAATCTCTGCTGTGGGTAAAACTTGTGTAATAGTTTGTGACTTCAAACGTACCATCTCTCCTCCATCCTTAGGTTGCCAGCTATTCATTACAAGGATAATACACATTAGTGAGAGCATCCTTTTTCATTTTCTTTTTCTACAGACAAACTTTTTGACGGCTGCGGTATGATAAAAGTATCCCACACAAAAAAAAATTAAATTAAATAATCCACAACCCGCAGCTCTGTAATTTTTACCGTGACTGCATTTTTAAAATAGCCCAATTGTGCTAGAAAACCGCGACCCTGGCAACACTGGTTCTCTCCCACCGGACTTGTGTGTGTAGGTGAGGTAAAAGAGCAAAGCAGGCAGTGGACCAAGGCACTATGAGGCAAGGGAGGGGGATTCAAAATGTTTGCCCCGTTTGCGCTTGTATTGTTTTACTACTTACGAAATTATTTTAGTATATTACATTTTATTATTTATAATACACAGCGTGGTTTTTAATGATAGTTTTTTTTAGGGGGGGACAACCCTCAGATGAGGGGTCCTGACAGCAGCAGGTTTATTAGGCTGCTGTCACTTTAAGACCCGCCACACATGACTCAGATCTGACACACATCCTATTTTCTCACAACTCTTTACATTATTTAAACTTGTTTAAATGAGTTTAAATGAACTCCGTTCAAGCGTGAATGCGTTTCGGGAGTTTCTTAACAGTGAGCCGTTTCACAGACAATGCGCCAGTACAGATTTGAGTTCTTTTTTTGCGTCTTTTCACGCTTTAATGGTTTAATAGCCCTTGATTGAATCATAGCATGATCATACACTGTAGCACAGGATGCTGCATTAATTGCATAAAACACATTAAACTGAAAAAAAAATAATAATAATGTAACTAAAATTATATCGAAAAAAAAAAGCTAATTCATATTTTTAATAAAACTATGTTAGTATATGAATAATACTAAAACAACACTGCTTTAGTAAGGTGTAAAGTCAATTACTTTGGGAAGTTTGTCATATATATTCTACTGTACAGCCTCAACTGGGAAGCAACAGCTTCAAATTACAGCCATCTGTTGTCACAGACCTCCTAAATTTATATCTGGCACACAGTGGTGTGGATAGAGTTCTTAAATACACAGGATGGTGTTCTTTGATTTCAGCTGTACTTTCAGTCATTCTCCAAATCAGGAGCAACCTCAGGGCAATGAAAGCAGAGCCCAGTAGAAGTCCAGAGGATGCTTCGCTTATTGAGGAGACTCATGCAGCAGGCTCTTGATGTTCTTGCAGGTGTATAGCAGGCAGGTTTTTGATGTTCTACCAGTGAGACCAGTGCCAGGTTTTTGTGTTGTCTGTTGGGCGAAGAACAGTGGTTCAGATGATTCCAAAAGCTTGAACAATCTATGTCCAATGCTGTTACTCTCCTCTACAGCCACATTGACATCTGCTTTCTTGTGTTTTCTTTTGTAAATGACCATGGAAATACCTTGGTATAAACCAATGTTGTTGTTAACTAAAACCAAAACTGTAGTATATTATAATATATTAAAAATTGTTTTTGGTAATTTAAATAATTATGAAAATTAGAAATCTTGCCCTGTTAACTAACTAACATAAATTAAGTTGAAGTACTAGCATTACTAAAACTAAAACAGACATAAAAAGAAATATACTTTTTACTATTATTAATATTAATAAAATTATAAAAATAATACCAGTATTACCACCTCTGTGGTACTGGATTCTCACACTACACTTGACTGCATATATGTGTAATCATACTATCAGTGCAATTTGCAAGTCTGTCAAATTGGCTTGAAACATTGGGCGATACAGAAATATGCATCATCAGAATTATGGGTACAATAATTTCATCTTCTAGTTCTGACTGCGGTTGATTAGAATGAAAAGCATCTCTGTGGACTTGTGTTTGAACAATTTGTTATGAGGAAATGCAGTTTAATTTCTCTCTGTCTCCTCAGAGTAGTTCTGTGCATTTTGAAATATGGGTTAGGTTTGCTTCTTTACAAATTATAGAGATCAAAAAAACGTTTGTTAGGCCTGTATTTGGAAGAAGTGCATGATGGGAATTTCACTTTTTATGATTAGTGTTTTCATTTATTCCTTTAAATAAAAATATTGCTTTAACTTCCACTCCCTCTTTGTCTTTTCGCCGATTTTATCTTTCCACTCTCTCTTTTCTTTATATCTAAAGAACAAAAGCGAACAGTTTTAGGAGATCTGGAGGCAGCTGGAGGGTGTTACAGGACATGCCGTTTTTTCATCTTTCTCTGTCTTTTTTTGCTACCTTCCAGATCCGGAGTACCGTTGAGAACAGTTTTGTTGGCTGGGAGCTGGAAGAGGTGCTGCTCTTGGACATGTCAGTAGACGATGGCGACTCAAAGATCCAGAACCAGATGAAGAAGCTCCAAAGTCCTGTTATACTACTGTACTGCACTAAAGAAGAAGCCACAACCATTTTCGAGGTGGCACATTCTGTCGGCCTCACTGGTTACGGTTACACCTGGATCGTACCGTCTCTGGTGACAGGGGATGCAGATAATGTACCCAGCGTCTTTCCAACAGGTAAGAAGGGAAGGATGGAGAGAACTATTGAAATATTTCAGATAATTGTTTCAAACGATATTTACGCTTCCTTTATTTCAGGTTTGATCTCTGTTTCCTACGATGAGTGGGACTACGGGCTGGAGGCTCGAGTGCGTGATGCTGTAGCCATAATCGCCATGGCAACCTCCACAATGATGCTGGATCGGGGTCCTCACACGCTGCTTAAGTCTGGATGCCACGGCACACCTGACAAGAAAGGCAGCAAGTCAGGAAACCCCAACGAGGTGCTGAGGTGAGTCAGGCTTAGCGGGATGCCAGGGTTCAAACACTGACATCTGGGGTCTGCAATCATGCACGTACACACGCTCTCTTGCAGGCGCACACACATTTACAGCACCTGCTCAGGAGGGTTTCTGAACTAATGGAGTGTTTTGAAAAGGGTGAACAGCCCTAGACAGGTGAACAAACATACACACACACATACACACCATGGTTGGTGTTGGATACATTTAAATTACAAGTTGCATTATAGGAAAAGGCATTTTTGATCTATAACTGGTGCTATTTTCATGATACCATTTTCCCCCTGGTTTTATTGGTAATTTGACGCACACTACTGTTATAAAATATTTGCTGTTCTTTTGTAACCTCTATTCATCCAAGAATCCTGAAGAAAAAAAAATTCATGGTTTCCACAAAAATATTAACCTGCACTTTTTCCAACAATAATAAGAATTTTTATTCAGAACCAGATTGGTATATTTGAATTTCTGATATAACAGGGAACTTTGAAAGGATAAAAAAAATAATAAATCCATTTAATAGTGATATCAGAAACAGTATTGCTGCTGCTGGCCTTTATAGGTCTTGGAAAAAAAAAAAAAAATATATATATATATAATATATATATATATATATATTCACGGTCATTTACTTCAATTTCACTTTGTAAATATAATGCAAAAATATTTCCTTTTTTATCTATTCTACGGTAATTTGTGGATTCAGTGTATAAATTATATTTGTTATTACAAATGTGAATATTAGAAATAATCAGTGGTGAACGAAGTACACAAATCAAGTATTTGAGTATAAGAACAGATACTCGATTAAAATATTACTCCAGTAAAAGTATTAAGTACTTGATTTTTAATGTACATACACTACCGGTCAAAAGTTTTTGAACGGTAAGATTTTTTTATGTTTTTAAAAGAAGTCACCAAGGCTCACCAAGGCTTCACTTATTTGATCCAAAACAGCAAAAACTGAAATATAAAGCTTTTGCAAAATTATAAATGTCTATACTGTCACTTTTGAAAAATGTAATGCATCCTTGCTGAATAAAAGTATTAATTTCTTTAATTTCTTTAAAAAAACAAACAAAAAATACTGACCCCTTACTTACCCCAAACTTTTGAACGGTAGTGATAATGTTTCAAATGCTTTCTATTTCAGATAAATGCTGTTCTTTTGAACTTTCTATTCATCAAATAATCTTGAAAAAAAATTGTACACAACTGTTTTCAACACTGATAATAATAATAAATGTTTCTTGAGCAGCAAATCAGCATATTAGAATGATTTCTTTCATGTGACACTGAAGACTGCAGTAATGATGCTGAAAATTCAGCTTTGCCAGCACAGAAATAAATTGCATTTTAAAATATATTCAAATAAAAAACAGTTATTGCTGTATTTTGGATCAAATAAATGAAGCCTTGGTGAGCAGAAGAGACTTATTGTAAAAACATCCTACCGTTCAAAAACTTTTGACCAGTAGTGTAAGTATTAAAAGTAAAAAGTACTAATTGATGGATGCTTATTTTGTAATTTTATACACTTGTATACTTTTATATTAATTTTATATTACATATTCTGCTCTGGTCTGACATCATTATGAATTGTCAAGTCACCAGCATGGAAGATTGGAAGTATGTAAGATGCAGAGACATGTGTATTGATCTGCAAATAAGAAATTTAACATTTTATTTTATTACCAAAACTTGTCATACACTATCAAAACATTAAATATATTAAAATGTCAATTTAGGTTACTGATAGGCTACTTGATGTGTGCAAACAAATGGGGGAAAAAAACAAAATATATAAAAAAATGAGGAAAAACAAAATGCGTGTTGACAAAGAATATAAAAACAGACGTCACATAGGGCTAAATGCATAACGTTTTTAAAACGCTATGCAAACATAATAGTTTTTTATCATTTGAACTGCTACGGCAGCAGGGAAGATGCATGGGCATGGGCATTAATTTACATTTAAAATGTTATGTTTCGGTTTGTTTTTGTTTTATCTAAAACCTAGTCCATTGAGACAGTGATGTGGACATGTCCTCATTCAAGCATTACAGTGGGCTTAAACAACTCTTCCATTACATCAGATTTTGTTCACAAAGAACTGACAGTCGTGACTTTCAATATGATTTTCATTTACAATAATCAATCCTAAAATTCAGCATCGGCACCTTACTTTTTTCTCCATGAGTCGCGCGAGCACTCGAGCTCAGATCATCTACTGTTCTTGGCTCATTTTGAATCAGACTTGTGAATTCAGTGAATTGCTAACTGGAGTCACTGAATCAGTGAGTTGTTGACTCGAGAACATTTGCTATCAGATCAGTCCAATTCACAAATAAATCATTTGGCGCGCTATCGCGTCTTGGAGCATGATTTGTTCAGTTCAAAATAACGAGGAACGACATGCTTTTAGGAAATGTAGTGGAGTAAAAAGTACGATATTACGCTTTAGAATGTAGTGAAGTAAAAGTTTCTCAAAATAAAAATACTCTGGTAAAGTACAGATACTTGAAAAAATGTACTTAAGTACAGTAACGAAGTAAAAATACTTTGTTAATGTCCACCACTGGATATAATTAGTTACCTAACATGATTAATCAGGATTAATCACAGAAAACAATTAATTAGCAAAAATTACAATTAATTGGCATTAATTAATTACTTAAAGATGTTTAATCTATTTACAGCCCTTGCAGCAACATAATGAAGTCAGAAGTCAGAACAAATGGCCACAGGAGACGCATTTGAAATGCAAGCGGTAACTGACGATCCGTCTCACCTGTGATTGGATCAGCCGAGACGAATCCTAATAAAGAGAGAAAAGAGAGTTCTAGATTGAACAACATTCTATTGTAGCCGTACAGAACCTGTAACACCTCACGGAGAAAGAACGAGTGAGAGTGACAAATGGACAACAGAAAAGAAAAAGAGAGAGGAAGAGAATGTACATTATTGCTAATGTGGGTCTGCTGTAGCTCCTCGCTGAAGTGTCTGGCACAGAGCACCTTTCACTTTTCTTTCCCCATTATGTCTCCTCTGACATTCAGCCCGCGCCCACGTGTCTGTACCGGCCCGGCTGTGGTTTTCATCTTAGAAACATAAATATCCATCATAATACAAAAGTGAGCTTTTCATCTGAGCTCCTCTGTTCTCTTTTGTACTGTTATTTGACATTTAGTATTGAGGGGCATTGATTCCTAAGTATTAATTAGCGTTTAGGCTCGGTCACACTCTCTTTTAGCCAGTCATTTGATCTGCTGGTGAGGAGTTAATTGAATGCTCGAGGCAGAGCGGGATTAGGAAGCCGAATGGAACAACAGTGGAAGCCTGGCCTCTCTCTCTCTCTGTCTCTCTCTTTACATCTTTTAATATAACAAAGTTTAAATCCCAAAAGCAACAGTAACGGATTCAAATCTACCTCTCATCCACGCTTTAATACGAACAGCTGTGGCACACGTATGCCGGGTTTCCTCTGTGGATACTTCGTGTGCCAATTTCAGGAGAACAGACGACAGACTCACCTTTCCGCTGGTCTATAGCTGTTGAATACAGTACCATTTCAACCGGAATCAATATATTATAAAAAAAAAATTGAAATTGACTTTATTGACTTATATTTTATTTTATAACTTCCCCATCCAAAAAAGTGTCGCTGTTTAGATTTAAATATAGGCAAATACTTAAGAGTCTATGATTGGATCATTATAGCAGTGATTATTATTTTTATTATTTTATTATTCTTCTAACTCTAATTGATGGAGAGTAGCTTTTCATTTCTTAAACAACCATGTAGGTACACACATCATGGCCATATTCCAGGATGACAATGTCAAGATTCACCAGGGTTAAAATTGTGAAAGAATGGTTGGTTGTGTGGGAGCGTGAAGAATCATTTTCACTCATGAATTGGCAGTCCAGACTTCACATTTATTGAAAGTCTTTGGGATGTGCTGGAGGAGACTTTACAGAGTGCTCACCTCTTGCATTGTCAATACAAGATCTTGACCAAAAATTGATGCGCCTCTTGATGGAAATAACATTTATTTGATGTATTGACAATGCAAGAGTCAAGCACTCTGTAAAGCCGACTCCAGCACATCCCAAAGATTTTCAATGTAATATGACATGCTAGAAACATAATAATCATTGCAATAATGATCCAATCATAGACTCTTAAAGGGATAGTTCACCCAAAAATGAAAATTCTGTCATCATTTACTCACCCTCATGTTGTTCCAAACCCGTAAGACTTTCATTCATCTTCAAAACACAGATGAAGATCTTTTTGATGAAATCTGAGATCTCTCGGTCCCTTCATAGACAGCTATGTGACTACCACTTTGACACTTCAAAAAGTTTATAAGAGATCATAAACTAATCCATATGAATTAAGTGCTTTAGTCAAAATTTTCTGAAGAGAAAATTCTTAACTTTTGAATTGTAGTGTATTGTATAGGGCTGCATGATATTGGAAAAAACTGACATTGCGATATTTTGTTTTTCTGAAATATATATTGCGATATGAAATAAATTCACCAGATTACTTGAAAGAATTAATAATTCTAGAATGATTGGGGTGATTTAAATTAAATAAACAGTGCTTTATATTTTTGAGGTAAGTATTCAGGTACACAGCAAAATCCCCAGAGTTAAATCAACTCTGCTCAGATTACATATGGTCCCTCTCTACTTATTGTTAAAGTAACACTGAAGCAGAGTTAAAGTTAAAGAGATAATTAAGTGATTAATTAAGTTATGATGGACCATTAGTGATGAACACCTGCTGTTAACAAGCAGAATCACTGAAGAGAAACACAAGAACTACAGCTGACTTCAGCTACAGCCTTAGATGAAATCAACTGAAGATAAAATTATCTCATTAACTTTAACTCTGCTTCAGTGTTATTTTAACTCTATGTAGAGAGGGACCATATGTTCTCTAAGCAGAGTTGATTTAACTCTGGAGATTTTGCTGTGTACAGAAAATGAATAATCGAATGTAAAATAATACTGTATAGTCTTCACTGTATAAATTAAATATAATTAATCTGTGTTAAAGCTGCAAAAGCGATTTCTTCCTTGTATTTTGTTGTATAATAACAATTAACAATAACAATATTAGCCTGCTGTCACTTTATTACCGAATACTTGGATACATTATAATGATACAGATCCGTTTTCTTTGTTTGCGTTACCTAAGCCATAAGCAACTGTGTGTACAAGGATACACACTTGCAGAGACGGAAATTTTGACATAATTTTGCATGTACTGTATGTGTCCGTTCAAGCACAAATAGACACGGAAGTGGACAGAATTTGGTTTTCATGTGCGTCTGTACGGCTCTTTGTGTGCGCAAAGAAAACAGCGCGCACAACTGACAGGACCTACAACACGTGCAAATGATGAACTTTAACTCTATGATGGTTAAACTTGAACTAATCCAAGAATCAAGTGCGTTTCAAATCATGGTGTCTGGTCCATAAGGACTAACGATCTCAATACTAGAGATGTGACTATCGCAGATGCGCACATCACAATATCGATGCTAAAATGATACATCATGCAGCCCTAGTATTGCACAGTGTTTTTAAAAAAGGTTTTTACAGTATTATTGAGTGTTACAGTTATTCCCGCTCTCCTCTCCCGGCCGAAAATTCTTTCTTTTCTTTTTAAACTTTTCTTAAACTCCTGTCTGTGTAAACTGTTGCAGGGATGGTTAGCAGTGAAACATTCAGCAATCCTCTGATCGCTTGATTCTGTCTCTGAAAACACTTTTAAATATTCAATGCTAATTTTGGAAACTGCTTTCTAAAGCACGTGTATAAAGGAGTACTTAATTCCAGTGCATAGCTTGGACGTGGACAGATAACACGTTTTGCATGCATTTGATATACAAATTACGTACAAATGCACCATTGGTCATTAATAAAACACTACTTAAGGTTTTATTTAAATGTTCAATTAAACATTTATAATGTTTCCGGAACTATTTCTAGCCCGGAGAGCATGTTATGAAGATATATAGCTGTGTTGTTGCAGAAAGCTTTGTTTGTTTAGATGAGAGAAACAAGTAATTAAGTGAGGAAAAAAAACACTTTTATGTTATTTGTGAATGGTGAGTTTACAACAATTACCCAGCGGACATGGTTTCTGCTAGAACATGATGGTTGTATTTGTGTAATTAGGCAGATGCGTTAGGGTAGCCTTTAGAGTCGCTGAAGTGGATTTTTGAATTGGCTGATGAGAAGATAAGGACACACTTTAATGTCTTATGAACACAAGAATAGATGGTACAGGAGGAAAAGTACAAACCAGAGAAAATAGTTTTGTTTAGAGTCCTCTGGGAGTGCAGGTTCTTCAGTCACCCTGCAGTGCACACCTGGGGCCTCACATATGCGTGCGCATGCACTCACAAGAAGCTTTTGAATGACAGCCTTATGAGGTGGGCTGAATGAGAACCACTGGACCCTGTAACCCCTCCAGGACTCTAATGATCCGTTTCCACCATGATGGAGACGATTTAAATGGCATTCCAAGATTCTATATTATCATTCTGGAACACCCACCATGCTCTGCAGTGGATCTGTCAGTGATGATGGAGGGCTTTTCAGCTGGATGGGTCATGTTCTGTGATGGTTAAGGGCCTGAAACAGCCTCAAGGGGTTCCGCTGAAGGTCAGCTGAAGGTTTAGGAATGGTTCGTAGAAGGTTAGATGAGATACATGTACACTGTAAAGGTTGAAAGCGGGGTTAAATGAGGGTACATGTACTTATCTTTGCTAAACTGATCACAAGGACATGTGTGGGTTATTCTTGCGAAAAATTGATTTCATTCAGATCATGCTAGAATTTTAATGATTTTATCAATTTTATGACCCTTTTGTTCCGAAACTTATTTCCACATGTTTATAGATATTTTATCTGGCCATATTCCAAATATCATTACCTTAATGATGCTCTAAAGCCGTTTAGCATTATTTGCCTACCAAATTTGTTTTTAAAAACAAAAACAGTTTAAACTAAAAACTTTTTTTCTTCAATAAATGTTTAACAGATTTTCTTTTCTTTTTTGTTGATTTTTAAAAAAATGATTTATAGACTTTTGATAATTTCAGAGATGTTACATTTCAGGAATGATAATGGTTATGGTAATGAGATTGAAAGTTATTAGAATATTAGAATTATTTATAATCAATATATTTCACTGAAAAAAAATCTGTGAAATGTATGGTAAAAAAAAACTTGGTGTAAAAGAGAAAAAGTGTGATATTTTTTTTATATATATATATATATATATATATATATATATATATATATATATGTTTCTTGAGCAAGCAGATCAGCATATTAGAATGATTTCTGAAGGATCATGTGACACTGAAGACTGGAGTAATGATGCTGAAAATTCAGCTTTGCCATCACAGGAATAAATTACTTTGTGAAATATATTCAAATAGAAAACAGTTATTTTAAATTGTAATAATATTTCACAATATTACTGTTTTTTACTGTATTTTTAATTAAATAAATGAAGCCTTGGTGAGCAGACGAAACTTCTTTTAAAAACATTAAAATCTTAGTGGTTTCAAACTTTTGGACTGTACTGTGTATATATATATATATATATATATATATATATATATATATATATATATTTATTTTACCAGATGATAAATATAAGTTCATCAGAAGCAGCTTTTCCACAAGCTGAGGGAAATACTAATATGGTGCACATTGTCATACACACAAATACTAAACACCATCATTGTAACACACATGACACTAAAATAATGTAATAAACATTAATGGTTCTTTTTCACTTCCAAAACTCTACATTTAACTTTAATATTTAATACATTAAAATAAAATAAAATATTCCATTAGATCTATTACAGTTTTTCACCATATATAGTAAGAGAACGTTTTGTTATCCAACCAATTAACATATCATTTTACACAATATGTAAATTTTTCATCGCTAGAGGTTGCCTATTCAAAACAAAGGTGTAGCTTGATGACGCCGAGTTTGAGCGTGGAATCTTGGGAAATGTCGTCTTCACCTCACAGCCGGTGGAAAAGAATCGGGACGGGACTCGGGCAGAAATCATATTCGTGGATGAGATTATTAACATTACTGTAGTATGAAGCAGCGCAGGAGCGATTGCTAATGAGAGACGAACGCGACACACGCCTCGCGAGCAGCGGGACTTTTATTATGCTGTAGTCGCAGGCGTCGCTTCTTCCGGTCAAGCGTATGAGGTAACACAGCGCCGTTTATCATATTAGATACATTTGAGTGTGTTGAAAATGATGTTATAACGTTACTCTGTGCGTTTGCTCGGCGGCTGCTGTGAGACACTTGTTGCACACTGCAGTAAGCTAGATCGATTTTAGAATATAATTTTAATTTCAATTAATTTTAAAACTTATTGTATGATAGAGAAAATGCTGTATTACTTAGCTACTTGACAAAATAGTGTTTTTCTCTGAGGCATGGTACTCTAGGAAAATCAAGAAAACTAGATTTAAACAAAAAGACTAAACGTGTTGAGCTATATAACAATAATTCATTTTCTGTGTATAAATGTAACCAAACAATTTTTCTTGTCTATTAAAACATGTACTATATTAAAGCGTCTTTAGTGTTTGCATGGTTTCTACAAAATAAAACCGGAAACAGAGGGTAATGCAGATAGGACGCCATTGACATCCTTGGTTAAAATCGCTATTTTCTCATGATTTACAAATAGTAGAAACATTTGGAATATTGTAAGTACTCAACTGAACAAAATACATAACACTGGCCTAGTGGTTTTTTCGATATATTACTAAAAAAATCGTACATATTGTAGCTTTAAAATTACACAGTGTTAAAATATATACAATTATAAATGGATTACGTGTGTATGTTTGTTGGTGTGTGCGCATATTTTCTGTTTTCCCTCGCATGTGTGATTGTGTGGCTCGCCTCTCTGATGCTTTGACTCCTCTGAGGTGCTTAAGGTTTGTGAAGCTGCCAGGCTTATATTTTCCACTTCACTTAATTGTAGCCCCTCAGGCTGCTGCTCTCAGGTTCACTGGGTGGCCAGTAGACCTGATGCCCAGAAAGTTTAATAAGATGGTTGTGGATGTTTTTATTATGCTTTTGGGCATTGCTGAAAGACGCTGACAATAACTCTTCAGAAGTAGGTCAAGATATCAGTTGTACACTTTTTGCTGGTCAACCCATGCGGTTTTCCTTCGGTCTTGCACTCTCTTCTTTCTCCGTGTCTATCTCTCCATCTCTGCTCACTGTCACACTTTATTTCGGTCTACCCGTTTAATTTGTTTGCTTATAGAATACAAAATACAAAATGAACAGTCTGCCTTTACAAAATATTTGGCTTTTAAGCTTACATGCAGCTCAATTCCCAAAGGTGTGTTTGTGTGCCTTTAAACAGAGAGAAAGTGTGTGTCTATGTATTAGTGTGTGTTTTTAGCTCTATCCATTAGAGTGGTGGTGGTGGTGTATCGCTGTGTTACAAGGCCCACAGGCTTCCCTGGGGAAGGGGTTTGATCATTACATGGTGTCCTGTGTAAGTAAAGGTAATTAATCTCTGGTTCACCCAGGAGCCTGTAACTTGCTTTAATTAAAAATACATACATAAACACACACACTTCTAGAAAAACCTATACACACTTCCACAGCCCATGTATATATTGCACTGTTGGGTGGCTGTGAATACGGGAGACCGAAGTATGATTCGATCAGTGTTAATCCGAAATCCTGTTTAGGTTAACTAATATTGTGATGTCATAATACCTCTTGCGCTATAAATCCTCTGCAGATTATTGTCGCCCTCGTGTTGATGATGCATTAAAATAATCCAGTGCTGGTGGGCAAACACTGTAATTACTTCCAGAAGCATAAAAGCCATGCTTCCCTCCCTCTAGACCAGTGGCGTGTGCTGGTCTTTTAAAATGCAAGGTTTTTAGTCCAATGTAAATACATGCTATTTGATTTTTACATGGTTTCCATGTTGAATGCACACTCCATTTACATCACATTATCAACAAGGAATATTTTTGTATGTTAATATTAAAGGGACAGTTCCCCCCAAATTTAACATATTGTCATCAATTACCTGTATGACTATCTTTTTTTTTTTTCAAACAACATTGAACTCCATTGACTTTCATTGTATGGACAAAAACACTCTATATCCATAATTCTGTTCTTAATAAACATACTGTTTATTATATCAAAGTCATATCAAAGTCTCATTAAGTTTGTGTTTTTAAACAATCTTTCTATAATAATAAAGTATACATTTTTACAATAATTATTTTATTTGTCATGTATTTGTTGTTATTAATAGTCACATTATTTTCAGACCATTAGTCAGCTAATCCCCTGTAAACACAGTTGGTGTCATGAAGGTTGCTGACACGGAGATACTCGCTAAAAGTCGCCTCAGTCACAGATCATTTAAAGTAATTTCAAGTTCATTTAGATTCAGATGTGACCAGAAGTGGGGATGTCTGAGTGGGTGAGTTGTTTACTTTTTAATTAGTCCGTCCATTTCCAACGGTTTGACCCTGCCAGACCAATTTGTGAACCATTTGCAAACATGATAGGTGGGCGTTATCCCATTGACAGGGTAATGAGCCACTCATATCATGCATTCAGATTTCTTCCGTCCAATCACAGTGCAGCTTCCGCAGATCATTTACTTGAAACTGAAGATCATTTGCCTTATGTAACTCATGTCATGTGACTTTTTTTCCCTTTTTTTTTTAAAGAAAAAACTATTTTCCATAACAAAAATTTGTCTCAAATTGGGGTATGATTTCTTTTCTTTAATGATGAATTCAAAATCAGATTTGAACCTGGGTCCACCTAGACACTAAAGGGAAACTGTACCACTACCCCTGGACTTGTCATACTTATGTAAAGAACTATCAAGTTGTTAAAACAGTTTTTTCTTCGGTCATGCTTTATCTTGCCCAGAGCACCAAGTGAGTCAGGACACCCCTGGTGCCACATCAAAAACAATAGGTGAAAGACACCCGTGGGCTTAGGGGAGGCAAAAGAGACACTGCCACTTCTGAAAATGTAATGTATTTGTTGGACAGTGTTCCTTTAGAAAAATGAATGGTTTAAACAATGATCAACAATTATATTGCTGATCATTTTCATGTGAGCATTTTTGAGAAGGCACTACCTTACTTATTTTAGTATTATTTCTATAATATTATTTTATTTATTCATATTTTGAATTAGCTTTTATTTGTATATTTTCATTTTCATTTTAGAACACGTTTCAGTAATTTTATGTGCTTTTTAAATTTTGTCATATGTAAGAATTTTGATGTTTTAATCGCCTTTTTATTGCCAATGTGTGAACAGCTTGTAATGAAACTTAAAAAATGAGACCTTCCCCTGTTTTTATGTGGCTGTCTTCCGTTCTGACACATAAAACAAATGCTTATACAATGTTCAGGATACTGCCGAAAGAGCTGTTCTGTACTGTAATGTCAATGTGTGAAAAGGGATTAATTTATTTTTTGTCTATAGTCTCAAATAAACATTTGTAATCAAACTATCATAACAGTGTAGATTTAATTACCTCATCTGTCGACATAATGCTGTTGAATTTCAAAGCTTGTGCAAACATATCCACATTGCTATTATCAGATGCTTTCTGAACTGTTGTTTTCTTACCGCTGTCATTGTTGTGCGTTTATTTTGTTATTGAGAAGAAAGCGCACAGCACATATTTATCTTAATTCATTGCTCTCAGCAGCGTCAGGATATTCGTTTAGAGTATATCACTGCAATAGTATTTCCAACTTCTTTTTGCTGCTATGCAAAGAACAAAAAAGAACGTTGGCGTGAGTTTATAAGAGGCATTGAATCACGTTAAGTCTCATTACGGGCATTACATGCGAGCATGAACAATAAGTTGCTGGCTGCATTTCAAGGGCCACCGATGTCGCTAATAACAAGGGTTTCTGAACTCTACATATAGCCCCTTTAAAGCTGCAGTCTGTAACTTTTTGGTTAAAAATGATCCAAAATCAATTTTTGAACAAGTACATAACCAGCCAATGTTTAAAGGGGTCATGAACTACATTGTTTTATTGTTTTATAATGTTTCCTGGGGTGCACTTATAATGCAAGTATGCTTTTTACATCCAAAATTGTCATAATTTATAAATAAAAGGCATTTTTGCTATCCTGATTTTAGCCCTCTGATTTGAACGCTCTGTTTTAAGGGGCGTGTCTCTGTGAGACTTCAGTGTAAACGCCCACTGCTGTGACTGGCTAACATCTTTCCATTTGAAAGTATTACTCTCTCTCTTACTGCATTTTTACTATTACAGCTCTCAAGGTTAACTAATCATGTTTGCAATGTAATGCAAACATGATTAGTTTTGCATTACATTTAGATTTATGGCGTTATATTTAGATCATGGCATGAAAGGTTGCAGAGATGAACATTGTAGCCGATCACAGACATGTTGTTGAGTGCATGAAAGCAGTGATCTCGTCATTGCAACTCAATTTCTGTACACTAACAAATGCTTCCATCTTCAATAATAGTGCAAACGAGATATAACTAAGAGATTCGTTGAATAATGGGAGTTTTGCGCGTCAGTCACGATAAACTTGCGCTGTTTGATTGACAGCTTCAGCTCACGCTGCTCCAACGATTGCAAAGGGAGATTTCTCTGATCGCTTTCTTTATAAAATTTAATCACCGTTAAATAAAAGATTTTCATCCTACTAAGAGAAACAACGCAAGTTGACGTTTAGTCACGGGTTTGATTTACTGACACAGACAAAGATCATCTGACTGTACATGAATCATTACATATCAGATCAGACATTAGAATTAACACAGTTACTTACATGTTGTTGCATTACCGTTGAGTCCAGGCACTGCACAATATTTTGTAATCCTCAACGGCATGTTTATTGCTTGGTAGCTCGATCTGGTTTAGCACCAGGTAGGCCTATGTTACTTAGGCTACCTATTCTATTGCATGTCATGTGCAAATCGGTGGGCGGGGCTAAACAGGCAGTGATGAAGAAGGCGTTGATCTTCTTCTACGGAGGCGGAGCTTGCTGCCCTTTGACGTCATAGATCCCCACTTTGAAAAAAACTGTCGTTTGCTGGGTCTGGTGTCAATTAACTAACAAGGAAGTTTTCAGCTCTGAAACTTACAGGATATTTTTATAGTATGATGACCTCTTATATGTCAAAAGCTCAAGGAAAATTTGATTTCTCAGTTCATCACCCATTTAAAACTATCTCCTTAACTTAGCCCGATTCACAACGGTAAACTTGTAATAATGTTTTCTAATTTGGGTGGTACTGGTAGGTTTCCACGGGAAATTCGAGCATGCAGCCATTCGTCTTTGCGTTGTTACGTTACGTCTTTTTACATAAAGAATGAGTCCCAGCTAGTAGGCTATAACATGTGAGGATGCTGCAGGTGACAGGTTATTTATAGCCTTTTCTCACAGCAGCTGCAGTAATTAAACTTATCACTTTAAGGGTGGATTGTAATCCAGAAAGGTCCAAATGACAGTCATTAGTGACAACTGGAGATTCACCCATAGTCAAAAGCAAAAGACTTCAGACTGTGGAGTGGCTACAGAAATTGAAATCTACATGTAACGCCAATACACACTAAATGCACACAGTCACGCAAAGCTGATGTTGTTAAAGGTCCCGTTTTTCGTGTTTTTTTGAAGCTTTGATTGTGTTTATAGTGTGCAATATAACATGTGTTCATGTTTCGCGTGTAAAAAAACACAGTGTTTTTCACATAATTTACTTATCTGTATACCGCTGTTTCCACTGTCATAAAAACGGGCTGACGACTTCCTTGTTCTATGAAGTCCCTCCTTCAGAAATACGTAACGAGTTCTGATTGTCCCAGCGGTTCCTGTGTTGTGATTCGACAGCAGCTTAGCGGAAAGGTCCCGGAAAGGTCACGCCTCTTACCATAACGTGGAGATGCACGCGCTCAGTGTTATTGTAAACATGTCTTTAATTTTACCCTATCAATTTGAGCCGGAATCAGACCCGGTGATTGGACTGCGGGATGAAAATAACAGCGTTTCGACGACATGGCGACAAACACACTCTACAAACGCAACTCTTGTGTATTCCTGTGGGCGGAGGTTAGTCAAAAAACTGTTTTAGTGACGTCATTAAAGAAGGAAGTAGAGGGATGTAGTCCAAACTGGCCGTTCGATGTAGGCGACTTCTGTTAAATAAAATATCTCGCTTGGCATTGAACTTTGAGCTTTAAAATTTTACAGATTTTATTTATACTCTAACAACAACATTACACACTAACTAAAGTTTGAAACATGGGATCACGAAGAACGGGACCTTTAACATTAACAATTTGAGAACAAATTTTAACAATAATAATAATAATTTGCACAGTTTGATGTGATATGAGCTAAGCGATCGATAGATTTAAATCATCATTGGCAGTGCAATTTATTGTAGTGTTTTTTTTCTCAGTTGGTCAGAATTCTTATTTTGACAAAGAGGCAGAACTTACAGACTGCAGCTTTAAGTTTTTTATGAAATATATTTCTATGTTCTTTGGTTGTAATTAACAAAATGTTTTACTTTTAGTTAACAATAACATCACTTGCTCCTCTGAGAAAATGCCCCTGCTTTAGACAAGACATTAATGAAATAATCATATACAGTCCTCAAGTTTTCGATGGTTGTTAAAGCTGTTCCCTGTTGACCTGTGAGGCGATTTCACAGCCTCGACAAGTATCACGAAATGGTGTCAAGCCAGGAGATGTTATGTCAGGGCCAAAATTAAACATAAGAGCAAACCCTTGAATGTAAGATCAAGTAATTCATAGGCCCTTGAATGGTTGCGCTTTTAAATAGGTGTACGGTAAATCTGAAGATGAGTTTTCTAATGTCAGATCAATGCTAGAACTGAGAAATGTTGTATACGATAAATCTGGTTGGCTGTCTTGTCGATATCGATCTGTTTGTATTTATAGCGACAGATAAATGGGTCTCCGCTGCATCATGCGTCTCGCTGTAAGTACAAAAGATGCTATACCTCTCTCTCCATGTCTCTTCCTCTCATTCTCCCTCACTCTCTCGGGTGAGATTACTGTTCCCATGGCAACACAGCAGATTGCTTGGAGATTGCTATGGTTGTGGGCACCATGGTAACGCATTTTATATGCTGGTGGGTCTCTCTCTCTCCCTCTCTCTTTCACACACATTCTCTCACTTTCATTCTATCTGTTGGCAGTTTGGGGTTGTACGTACTTTCTTATGTCAGGAATCAAAACAGACTGCCCTAACACACCGATTTGGGAACTGATGGCGTGTGCGTCTGTGAGATTGTAGGTTAAACAGATCAGATGTGCACTGAACTACTGGAGTTTAAATGTCTAAAATACATTGTAAGTCCTGTTTTAACAAATGCACCTGCTGGTGGATACTGTAACTACACCATTCAGTGGGCAAATAACATATTTTTCCATTGATAACCCTTATCTTTTCTGACTAAATCTATTTTAGCAAACAAAATATTTTTCATATTTTTCAAAATCATTTTCCTGCGCCTCCCGTGGACCCATGGTGCTTTACTTCCTGTGTCAGATGAGCAACTGCCATTGAGATGAATGGCAATGCTAACGGTTAGCTTTCCCCAGATGTTATAGACCTCCATCCAGGAGCACATTTTTTGTGTTGTTCTGTACAACATTGCTCTACAATCGTACTCCATTGTGCATGCATTAAACATACTCACTATTTGTTTGGACATTCTTCTCTCTAGCCTCTCTCTATTTGTATACTTCTCTTTCATGTTCTCTTGTTTAGAGCAGATATTTATTTCTTGTATGGTGAGTCGTTTTCGTGAGGCCGATTGTTGTCATGGCGACGACAGCCCACAGATGGAGGCAAGAGAGCGAGGAGTGCAGCAGAGAGTTTTCACTGGCTCTGACACAAAACTTGTTGACACACATACATGATGCTCATGTCATGATGAAAATCTGTGCGCGTATCGCTGCTCAAGGGCACAAACACACACGCACCTGACTACAGACTGATTTACAGTCAGTCTAAATTGGGTCAGTTCTTCTACGTCATAAATTTAACACCCTAATGGCAGAAATGGGAAACGACGTAGAACTTGTCCATGTGATTCATTTTCATGATGTTTTACTGCTGATGTCCTTTATTACTGTGGGGGTTTTATGTTGTGTTTGAGACACGATAGGGTGAATTAATGGAAAAGGAAAAATAAATGGAAAAAGCACGGTTTCCTATTTATCAGTAGGTAAAACGGGCTAGTTTTCAAATATAATTTTTTTTCTGTATAGGTTTTTTTTTTATACAAGTCAGTTTCTGTATAAGTCTTGGCTGCAAAAAAGTTATCGAACATTTCCACTGTTATTCCCCAGGAATTCAGATTCAGTTCATTTAACAAATATTGATGATGAAACATTTCATGAAATAGCAAAAAACGTAACATAAAATATATCAAATTATAAATTACATAGTTAATCAAAATAACTCATTCATTTTATGTATACAGATATAGCAAAAATTCTGCTAGAGAAAAGTTACATTTGTGTAGGATTCTGAAAAGAATTTGGAGTAGGATTTACAATTTTTATTGGAAATGGCTAGAAGACTTCACAAATGATTGCCAGGGCTGGGAAGGTTACTTTTCAAATGTATTTCACTACAGATTACAAAATACATGCTTTAAAAAGTAATTTGTAACACATTTCGTTAGATTACCCAAGTTTTGTAACTTAATCTAAATACTTTAGAATACTTTGGAATATTAATAAGTATGTAACACAAAAACAAGGTAATTGTGATCCGACTTTTTTCTCAGAATTGCGTGATATAAAGTTGCAATTGCGAGTTATAAAGTCAGTGAGAAATTTTCTAGAAAAAAAAGGTAGAATTGCGAGAAAAGATGTCAGAATTGTGATAAAAACTCACAATTTTTTAGAAAAAGTCTGAATTGCGAGAAAAGATAAGAATTGTGATAAACTCGCAAATTTCTAGAAAAAAGTCATAATTGCGAGAAAAGATCAGAATTGTGATATAAACTCTCAATTTTCTAGAAAAAGTCAGAATTGCAAGAAAAGATGTCAGAATTGTGATATAAACCAAATTTTCTAGAAAAAGGTCAGAATTGCAAGAAAAGATGTCAGAATTGTGATATGAACTCGCAATTTAAAATAGTCAGAATTGCAAGAAAAGATCAGAATTGTGATATAAACTTGCAATTTTCTAGAAAAATGTCAGGATTTCAATATTCAGAATTTTATCATGCAATTCTGCCTTTATAACTTGCAATTGTGAGTTTATATCTTGCAATTCTGAGAGAAAAAAAGTCAGAATTGTGAGATAAAAAGTCACAATTACCTTTTTCTTTTTACAATTAAAAGGGACTCACAAACAACTATTGCAAAACATGAAAATAGTCATGGATCATCCAGTTGACAGACAGTTAAGATTCAAGATTATGTACATTTTTGAATGGGGCAATTTTTATAAATTCAGTCATTTTGTCTTCTGGAGTATATGTAAATATCTGTTATGTGAAATAGCTTATTCAGGACAGTACTAATAAAAATAACATGCAATTTTTATGATCCCTCTTATTTTGTTAAAATTATTAAAATGTTGCATATTTTGCAAGGGGTATGAAACTTATGAACAGAACTGTAGCTTAGGATGCTTTTGCAGTGTCAGAGCCAGAGAATCACCAACTGCTGTTTACATGAATTGCCCATCAAAGTTTACAAGAATATTTAAATGAAATAAATGACATTAAAATTCAAAGTAATCACTTTGGTGATCTAAAATACATTTTGGATGTAACTGTAATTTGATTACCACCCATTTAAAATGTAACTGTAATGAAATACAGTTACTTAAATTTTGTTTTTTAAATACGTAACTAAGTTACATGTATTTTGTTACTCCCCAACCCTGATCATTACAAAGAAACAGCAAATAACACATTGAATTAAATGTGTAAAGTAAAAAGATTGAAATAGTAATTTCTTGTAAATGTACTCCAATAATCTTTGTTTTATTTACAACTTCGAAAAAGTGTATGTAGCTCTTATTACAACTAGCCGTGTCCTCCACTAATGAATATTTTATAATGTTACTGATGGGTTTTGATTTAATTTGTATATTCTTTTTTATTACTGCATACGTGTTATATTTATATTCATGTATTATGTATTATAAATCTATGAATTTGCATATCACATAAGTGACAAATGCTAAAAATGTTGCTGAGAATACTAAGAATTCAAGTGCTAAGTTAGATCTCAAGGGCAACAAGAAGAACAACACAATATAAGAATGCTAAAACATTGTTTATGCAGTACAGATGTCTAAGTGCTAGATGAGGTCAGTAAGTCCATTAAGACAGTCCATTAAGCTCTGGCCAAATTTGTTTGTGGAGTAGGTTAGTGACACAAAAGAGGTTAATTACAACAGAGGTTAATTACAACTCGGATGAAAGCATTCTGTATGAACTTGAAGATGTTATTTGGAAAATTCTGGTGGACCAGTGAGGAAGAATCAAACGTACACTGTCATTAGATGGCGGTCTGATGTAGATGGAAAACATTAAAGGACCAAATACTGAACCATGAGGGACTCCAGGTTTAAGGGACAGAAACTGAGGTTTTCTTGCTAACTTATCATGATCTGTTATGAAAGTAGTAAATTAACCAGTAAATTAGCTAATTCTATCAGCACTGAAATGAGCAGTTTGTGGTTGACCATGTCAAAAGCTAAAGGCAGATCTGTGCAGTGTCAAGACGCTCTGGCTGGTAAGGTTGCGTGACAAGATTTAATTCCTAAGTGATAGGGGTCAAGCATGCTGTTTTTGGAGAAAGGTTGACATTTGGATGAAACTATTCACCATGCAGTGCTTGCTGTCTCATCCACAGTATCCAGTACAAGCAAATAGGAAGCCAAAGATGCAACAACGTTCAAAGAATTACATTCTAAACTGGTTTAAATGTGCTACTTTCAAGAAATGAGCTACTATTAATGCACTCTTGGATGGCTTACTTGAAGGCTAAGATATCAGGTATTAGAAAAAAAACTGGCATGTAATATTACTCACTTCTAATAAATGGTTTTCCCTGGATTATTAACTTACAATTATATTGGGTTCATTGTATTTTGTTAAGGTGAAGGCCATAGCAGTTCCTCAAGACTCTCCAACTGAGTGGATTTAAAAGTCATAATAATGGTTTTGTGACCAGGAGGCTGCCAGATTCACATTCGCCATTGTGAATATTATTTGCTGTAGCCTCTAGCAACAAACCTGCTTTCCTGCATTATAAATGTGCGTGGACATATGTGGATAGTGTATAGAAACCCACACGCTATAGGTAAACTGGAAAGCCATGTAAAATGCTGACATTGAGGGATCCTGTAGATTGCTTTGACTTGTTCTGAAAATATTTGTGCTGAACAAGGGAGGTGCCTTTGTGTTAATAACCATCAAATGTGCTTGGTCTGATATATTCCCTTTGTTTTCTCTTCAGGTACCTCATGAATGTGACATTTGAAGGGCGCAACCTCTCCTTTAGCGAGGACGGTTTTCAGATGCACCCAAAGTTGGTTATTATACTGTTAGATAAGGAGAGGCAGTATGACAGGGTGGGTATCTCTGCTCATTTCACCTTTTCTCTCTTGATTTCTCTTAACTCATGACTGCACAGTTCCCTGATGTAATTATCAACCTTCATTTACTCTTTATCTCTCTTCATCTTAATTCAAGATTTCTGCCGTCCTCAAATTTAGCCCGCACTAATCCAGTCTTAGCCACTTCAACCTCAACACCCTCTCATTATGTCACTTGTTATCCTTCTCTCAGCTTCAGCTCTCATCTTGCCCTCTTTGCACTTTCACAGGTCGGTAAATGGGAGAACGGGTCTCTGACAATGAAGTACCACGTGTGGCCTCGGTTCGAGCTGTACTCGGATGCTGGGGAGCGAGAGGATGACCACCTGTCCATTGTTACGCTGGAGGAGGCTCCATTTGTTATTGTGGAGGATGTCGACCCCCTCAGTGGCACCTGCATGAGGAATACAGTGCCGTGCAGAAAACAGCTCAAACTCCAGTGAGGATCACATAGAAACAGTACAGATATTGAGGAAATGTGCTGCAGTTCGGTTCAAAGTTTAGACTCATCTCAGATTTTCACAGTAGATGTTTAAAAACTTTGATTAAATCGTAGATGAATATTGTGGGGCCAAAAATCTTGGACCACAATGAGTCAAAATGTAATTTAAACCTGGAAATAAACAGGTTTTAGGATTTTTAAAAATTCCAAATACTAAGAGAAATAAAATACTAAGAAATTCAAGTGAATGTTTCACCACACTGTATGTCTGTAAAGATTTGTTTAACCATGTCAGGATGGATAAAACTACATAATATAGGTAAAATATCTCAGTTTAGATTTCCATCAGTTTCCATCACCCTGTTTTTATGCGCATTTTGAAGTATCGCATCAGAAACGAGTGATGGAAACGGCAATTTTCAGAAAAGAAATCCCTTAATTTGCAAAAAAGGTTTTATGCTCGCTTGAGGTGGTTTTTGACGAAAAAGAGTTAATGCGAATAATGGGAGATGGAAACGCATTTGCCTAATAAATTAGGACGTAGCGAACATTAACCCCACGGAACTAATCAGCTGTTTCTGCTGATTGTGTTTTATTTAATGTTGGTTACTAGGTTACCAATACCACTGTCATCTCGAACAACTTGATGGAAACGCACCTAATTCGCAACCTTTTTTTGTTTTTGTTTTTTTGTTGTTTTTTTGCGAACTTCACGTTTGGATGGAAACCCAGACATTGTATGAGATCAGTCATTAATCTGGACTGCCGAAATGCAGATTGTCTCATGAGAGCATTAAGTACAGATACAAATACATTCAGTTTTTAAATTCAAAGTGCTCTGTCACTGTCAGGACTCGATTATATCATATAGTAAGAACGTGTGGTGTTTACGTTATTGTACAGTCAATGTAAAACAATGATTTATTCAAGGTTTAAAACTGGTATCTTGTGTCTTTGTAATAGTGATTATAAAATATCTGTTGAATTCATTTAGCATTCTTGTAATAAATTGCTGCTAAAACTCATTTCTGAGAAATTATTCAAGATTATTGTGAATTTTGACAAATTTAAGTCGCCTTGTACTATTATAGATAATGCAATAGAAAGTGCAGTGGTCATTAATCATTTTGATGTTATGTTGACTCATTGACTGATTTCTTCAGATGCAGATTTATTATGAAATGGTATTTTGATCAAAGATTGATAAACAGCCGAGGCAAAATTTGTTAAACGTCCTCACTATGTAGAAAAATAACTTCCTGCACTAACATTAATCTTCTCACTTTTTTTTCTTTTTGTTTTTCCTGTCCCTAGAAATCAGACAGGAGATTCAGGGATCTACATTAAACGCTGTTGCAAGGGCTTCTGTATAGACATCCTCAAAAAGATCGCCAAGTCTGTAAAATTCACCTACGATCTCTACTTGGTGACCAATGGGAAGCATGGCAAAAAGATCAATGGCACATGGAATGGCATGGTTGGAGAGGTTAGTTTCAAAATGCTTTTAGTAAGAAAACTACTGGTTCTCATCAAACACCTAGAGTTTGGGTTTGAATAGGCTGTTTATCATCCAGGAACTTGCTGGATCATTTTTCTATCTATTCTACCACACTGCATATGATGGATGAGAGAAAACTGTATGCTTTGGTTTTGTTATACTAATGAAAATAATAATTTTCTCAAAACAGTTTGAGAAATGTTGTTAAATGACTGTAAATTTTGTGATTAAAAGGGGAAACTGGATCAGGGAATGTTGCGAGCCAGACTCAAACTCGCATGCTTGAATGAGCGACATAGACATTAATATTGTAGATATACTAATATAGGTTTGTTAATATTTTGAATTAAATTTAAATTTTATATTTTCTGTTTTCAGTTTCATTTTAGTTAAAGTTTTAGTAATTTTGTTTTTTGTCATTTTTATTAGTTCTTTTTTAAATACAGTGTCTATAGTTTTTTTTATTTTTAGTTTTAGTTATTTTAGTAATTTAGTGTTTTCTGTTTGTTTATTTTATTTCAAGTGAATGTTTTTTTTTTTTAATTGTTTTAGTTACAGATAATGCGCAGTAACCGCTAGGACATGGCTCTGGAGCATCAATGGATTTCTGATTATATATTATTTTCAAAAAATGAAAATCTGAACAGTATCTCTCATGACAAAAACAGATGAAAGAGAGAGAAAATGTGAGCAAGTGAGTTTGCACAAGCCCAAGGGAAAATACAGCTGGTGCATTAATTCAGATGAGAAATAATATGAGTTACCGGATCATATGTAAATCCACAGTTGGAATGAATGTTATGCAGTTCCCTTTCGGTCCTAGTCATATGAATCCTCTCAGAACTGCACGACATTTGGAGTCGCAGACTTTTAGTAGCTTGCTTTATGTTTACTTAATGTCTTTACGAGATCTGATGCTCCAAGACATGTCTATGTTCAGAGGTAGATGCTATAACGCAACACAGACTCAAACAAATATGCAAAATATGGTCTCATATTTTGAAAAGACAGAGAAAGAAAATAGGATATGGAATAACACTACTCAAGATGCAGCCCGCGGGGCGTTTTCACGCCTGCATGTTTTTTGAGATTCTGCTATATACCATGGTAAACCCACAGTACAATTTATAAAATCTGACACCAAGTGGAAATCTATAGTCCACTCTGCAAACTGTGCCACAGACGAGTGCTTACAGTACAGCTTCATTGATTATAATGGAAGCCATTTAGTTTTATGTGTGGCTGTGCAAGTGTGTAATACTCAGTAGCCTCATTAATATAACAGAGGCACTATAAAAATTAGGAGTGTGGCCCTGGAGGCTAAAAGGGATCCGGGCTTTGTGGCCCCTTGAGTAGTCCTGATGTAGACAGAGCCTTTCTGTAGTGTACAATCACCTTATTAACTCTGTTTTGTCCCATTTTCCTATATCACTGGAGGCCTCTTATATGTAACTCTAAATATACCTGGACAAGTGATGGGTTTGGAGAAGTGGTGATTAGGGAAAGGTTGAAAAGAAGGAGAAATGGCTATTAAAAGCTACTGCGACCCAGTGTAGGAAGTAACCTGATTTCTGCTTTCCTTGGTCTCACAGTCATGTTTTTTTTTTTTTTTTTTTCATGGTTTTCTCATTCACTAGTTCCCATTTTATCTTTCTTTCACCTTTTTCTTTTCACACTGATACTTTCCCCCCCTCTATTGTGGCATGCCTAGACTAGTACAAGATGGATATAACTGTCCTGTCTCTGTCTTCACGTCTAGGTGGTGCTTAAGAATGCCCACATGGCAGTGGGGTCCCTGACCATAAATGAAGAGAGGTCAGAGGTCATTGACTTCTCTGTGCCCTTCATAGAGACAGGGATTAGTGTCATGGTCTCTCGTAGCAATGGCACAGTGTCTCCTTCTGCCTTTTTAGGTAAGTACTAAATACACACTGTAAGGGAATTCAAGATAAAATTCCACACTCAAGTGCACTCTTCATTAATAATTTGTCTTCCCTTCTTTTTTTGCTCTCAGAGCCCTTCAGCGCTGATGTCTGGGTAATGATGTTCGTTATGCTGTTGATAGTTTCAGCCGTGGCTGTCTTCGTCTTTGAGTACTTCAGTCCTGTTGGCTATAATCGCTGCTTGGCAGACGGACGAGGTGTGCACACACGCACACACATATAAATGTATCACCCTTATACCTAACACCTTGATACATAATTATATATATATGGGATCTTTCTGGTTCTCGATTCTGATTGGCCGAGAGGTCTTTCCAGCCATGCGATATTCTACCAGTATCACCACGGGAATAGTTTCAACTTTTGAGTCACTCCGCTGTCAGCATTCTCAGAGCAAGTGTCATGGCGAACGAGCAAACCCACCATATTTTTATAGATACTACTATTATTTTGTAACAGAATGTAGTTTTTTTTTAGGCGAGAATATAGTTGTTTAGACCTCAGATATACGATTTATATGTAAACATAGTGCCTATTTGAAAATTTGTTTAGACACTTTCAGAGATGCGAGCTCCAGAGAACAGCTTCATCTCGGCCAGTCCTTCGGGAATTTGCCGTTGACTCTTATGTAGATAGTGTTTAAACATGAGGTATACTTCATTTTGGGTATATCAAACGGGCAATCTTTGGTCTTATTAATCTATTACTTGTTCCAGAGCTAATAGATTTGACTTAAGGGCTATATTAAGTTTTATATCTCTATATTTACTTTGAAATTAAATCCTGTACTAACTAGAGCGCTGCTTTTGTACGTTTGACTAAACTGTTTGCTTGTGTTTATTTCCTATTTTACTTCTTATACTCTTATATTATACTATTGTTGCTAATTTAAATATTATTGTTCAATAAATAATATTTTATATAAATAACATGCCATATTTTTTGGCATTGAGAAAGAGTCTGTAAGTGATTGCGACTTCAGTGAAAGTTACATTAATACGCCATGAGATGGCGGCAATCTTTATGAGTGAGTCAGTCAGTCGCAAAGACTTTTATATTTGAAATAGACTGAAACAAGGAAACAAGGACGTTGTTTTTACTTTAAACATCTTACAAGATGCAACTGACTTGACTAGCCAGTAAATACATTGACTAGCGCTGTCATGGGAATGTCATGCTAAATGTTAAAAGGACAAAGACAAAGATTTCACTTTCCTCAGCAGACATTCAAACTGATTTTGTGATTATAAGATTGACCTGAAGAATATCAGCTAGATGCAGGTAATACACTCACTCAGGCGATCTCTCCAGCTCTCGTAATACTCTACATATTACAATGAGTTTCAATGAAGCGACTCAATGTTCCTTCGTTACTAGTTTTAAAATGACGTTTCAGAATAAGTAATGGAGGCTTGGGCTTAACTGTTAAACTGTCAACTTGAGATTTGAATCTGTGGCGGAAGGAAGTATTTCCTCACAAAAGAGGGTTTTTAAAGACACTCCGTTATTGTTCTTATTTATTTACACACATGCCGTCGAACTGTTGTATAAATGCAATATCACACTCGTAGCTGTGCGATATGGCTGTGTATCGGCACGCTCGGCATGCGGCCTCATGCCTATGGTCGAATCACAGCTGTGCTCACTACTTGTGTGATTTATATATATATATAATTTTTTTTTTTTTTTTTACAAACTTTAATGTTAGATGCGGTTAATGACGAATAATCAATTTTTGACAGCTCTAATATATGTATTCTTATAGTTTGGGCCATTATGTCATCTTTCCATTTTGTATTACCTGTTTTCATGCTCAGCAATGTACTGCTTCTCTGAATAGTATTGATTCGTTAAATTCGATTAAAATCAAAACTGAATAGTTCATTTATGTCTATTTATTACAGACAGCCATTTTCTTCATCTGCCCTTTTACTCCTCTGATTCCTATTAAATTATTAGGTAATAACTAAATAATTTCAATTTCTCTACCTCTTTACTCACAATCAGAGCCTGGCGGTCCCTCCTTCACCATTGGAAAAGCTATTTGGCTACTTTGGGGTTTGGTCTTCAATAACTCTGTGCCTGTGCAGAACCCCAAAGGCACTACTAGCAAGATCATGGTATCAGTCTGGGCCTTCTTCGCTGTGATTTTCCTGGCCAGCTACACTGCCAACCTGGCCGCATTTATGATTCAAGAGGAATATGTGGACCAGGTGACTGGCCTGAGTGATAAAAAGGTAACAGTGTTTATTGGTTTAATTCAGCAGCATGTGCAAAAGTGAACCATGGGCAGCTGTTATTAATAATATAGTACTCGTTAATCTCATTTATCCTACTGTCAAAAAATTAGATCAATTCCAACTCTAAGGACATAATAAGCTGTTTTTTTTTTTTTTTTTTTCTTCTCCGAAGACTGCCTTGAACTGAACGTGACTTGACTTGATACACCAGATTCTACTTCATCCTTGGTGTTAAACAGCTAAGGTTAATTCACACAGACTAGCCAATAAATGATGCAATATTTAAGGTGCTCTGTGTAATTTGTGTTATAATATGTTCTTCTGTCAGCTGTAGGGCATTTGTAGGTTTTCTGTGCCTCTGACGCTTTAAAACCGCTTTATTTGAGCGATCTGACATGTCAGTTTATGGTTTAACCAGTGACACGGGTTTGGGGTGGGAGTATATGTGACTGAATCTGTGTTAGTCAAAAATGTTTGGAAATTATCTTTCTTTTTTCACAATTCACCTGTGTAAAAGGTGAATTTAAAAAAAAAAAAAAAAAACTTGCCATTTTATGTTCTTAACTGGGAATACGTGAATCCATGCATGCTTACACTGCACGGTTTTGCTTATGAAATCCTAATACTACTGTTTATGGTCCTCAAATGACTGATGACATATTTGGGCAACCACATGCTGACTGGTTTAGCGGTAATTTGTTTTTGTTTTTCTGTCGTCTTTGTGTGGAAAAAATTGGGCTAATGTGAATTCGCCAACCGCTATGAAACAGAAAACAAGATTTGACTCTGAGAGGGTGCTGTAGCCCGTTTAATAATTGATGTGGTGAGGTTTAGTTTTTTACTCTAAGTCATGCTTTACTTTTTATGTCTGGCAAAGCTTTGAGTGTCTAGAGAACATAGTCCATGTATTTACACAGGAAATAGTTCTGTTATGAATGGTGGAGAAAAGAGATCTGTTGTATCTTTAAGGTTTTTTGAAATGACACCTCTCTTCACACTTTGTCCCTTGAGTGTTCATTGACAGTGTGGACACTGCTGAGTTATATATATATATTTTTCTCTCTCTTATCAAGTTTCAACATCCGAATGACTTTTCCCCTCCGTTCCGGTTCGGTACTGTGCCCAATGGCAGCACCGAGAGAAACATAAGGAATAACTACAAGGAGATGCACAGCTATATGACCAGCTTCCACCAGAAAAACGTAAACGAGGCCCTCCACAGCCTGAAGACGGGGTGAGAACGAAAAAAGAGAAAGATTGAGAGAGATAATATCTGCATGAAAAGAATGTTAAAGGGTGGGAAGACAAAAAGAGGGGAAGACAGGGAGATTAAAAGCTTGTAGGACAGCAGTAAGTACAGTGGGTGAGTGGGTGGATGAACTCTGGACTGATAATAGCATCAAAATGAGGCGTCCTGGAGGGACTTTGTTTGGAGATGCTGATTGGTAGAAGAATGATTCAACATGGAACTGGTTTCTGCAATCCTTTATTTTATCAGTACTAACTGTGGACATTTTAAAGAGGCACTCAGTAATTTTTGTTTATGTTGTGCTGGCCGATATGACAGTCATCTTGGACTTGTAATAACAGTTACCAGGATAAAGTATATAGTTTTAGCTGGTCATGTGATTTCAACATGACAGCTCATAGGACGCAACGCGCTTTATGTAAAAGCTACATAAAAAAGTGTTCATTAGGAGCCTTCATACCATGTGAGCATACATCATTTGAAACATTTTTTTAACCATTATTCTTTTGTTAAACATATAAAACATTGTAATGAGGGGAAATGACTGAATACACCTCGAATAATAATAAAAAACAAATTGATTATTTAAAAAATTTATTTTTCAGTTTTATTGGTAACAGTTTACAAAAGGGTTCCATTTGTTAACAGTTAAATACAGTACATTAGTTAACATGAACAAAAGTTACAAACAATAAATAATATTTTATATATATATATATATAATTTTTAGACTTAAAATTTTAAAAGTTTTAGACAGTTTAGAACACCACACTACTAAGGTAATATTTTTTTCCTATTTTCTGTCAACCCATATCTAAGTTTGCCTATCCCTTGTATCCTGTAAGATACAGGGCCCTTGAAATATGTCTTTTTACTACGAATACTTCGTATTTGAAGAAACTCAGATGTGTTTGGCACAGGGTTATTATCATTAACTAAAACTGTATTAAAAAAGCATTTTCGTTACTTGAAATAAAATAAAATAAACATGAACTGAAATACTATTTTTTAATTTTCAGCTAGGTGCCAAGGCAACTTTTCTCATTTTCTTTTAGTTTAAGTTGAAGTACTAAAATAACTAAAACTAAATAAACTAAATCTAAATAAACTAAAACTTAATAAAAAGTATATAGACATCTTTAAAAAACTAATAAAAATTACAAAACAAAATTACTAAAAATTTAAAATTAAAAAATGGAAACAGAATATAAAAAAATCTAATTCAAAATATTAACAAAAACTATTATATTGTATCAATAATACTGAAAATATTTTGACATTCTAACATATTACTCCTCTCTCTCGTCCCGTGTAGTAAATTGGATGCATTTATCTACGATGCAGCGGTCTTGAACTACATGGCCGGACGTGATGAGGGCTGTAAACTAGTGACCATTGGCAGTGGTTACATCTTTGCTACTACAGGGTATGGCATTGCCATTCAGAAAGACTCGGGCTGGAAGAGGGCAGTGGACCTCGCCATTCTGCAGCTTTTTGGAGATGGTAAATATTGTCTATTTCTTTTTTCAATTTGTCATTTCATTAGATGATTTTGATACATTAGCCAGTTTTAATCTGCATGAATTATCTTAAACTTAAAGACAAAATTCACTAAGAATTAATCTGTATTGTCTGAGTTGTTTTATCTGTATCTGTTTTATTGTTGCCATCCGATTCACTAAAAAATTCTGCAAATCTGGTAATCCCACTAACGCCCCAAAATTCTGCTAAGCACAATTTGTATGATGGGAGGCTATAACAGATAGCAGACAGAGCCTGGTTAAAACGGATTGTGGGTGGTTAGTGAATAAGACAGGTTTTTGCACTGAAATGCTGTTGACAAAAGTGGCGTGAATGTGTAGAGAATTCACAGCTTGAGATGTTTACTTCATTCACTTCTTCTTTAAATGGTTCTCAATGTGCCCTCAAGGCAAACAGTTTTGAAGAATACCTGGCAAGAGATGACAAGTGCCTACACTGTCTGTTAGTACGCCAACAAGTATGCCACACAAAATGGTATTAGATGTGTGAAAATATGGCAGCCTGTTTTTCAAAGCTTCCTTTGTGTGAGATTCACATTCTGTTAAAGCATAATAAAGCTAATATTGAATTGCTGTACTCATCAAATCATCAAGGATTTTTCTCATAATATGCTTTGTAATAATATAAATTATATGGTTTACACAGATATTACAGGTGATTCAAAGCTTAACAAAGCAACATACAGTGCCCTATCATACACCTGGTGCAATGCGGTGCCAGGCGAGATGCAAGTGCTTTTTGCTAGTTTCAGCCCGACGCAGTTATCATTTTCACGTCCTGCGCCACGTTGTTTAAATAGCAAATGCATTTGCGCCCATTTGTGCGCCCATGGGCGTGCTGGTCTGAAAACAAGGTGTGTTCAGGCGCATTGTTGGCGCATTACTATTTTGAGGCAACTGAAATAGACTGTGCTATTGATCAACTGAAACCTAGTCTAAAGTCAATGGCACAATATTTGTTTTGTTTTTAAAGAGCACGTTAGTAATATGCGCCTATATGCGATTGCACAACATGCATACATTCTGCTTATTATACACACAGGGAAGTGCAGCAGCACACAAACATGCCAAATATTAAAAATTACAATGTAAAAGATTATTATTGTATGCATAAAGGTAAGGCCTGTAGATGGTCGCTCACGCACTTTAATCTCGAGCACGAGCAGATCCATTTCCTCACTATAGACGCGTTCAGTTATTCCGCTTGCAAATTCTGCCTTGTAAATAGCAAATACGCCATGGCGTGAGCGCAACTGGCTTTTAAAGTGAATTGGAGACGAGACCCTGGTTGGTTTATTACGCGTTACGCCCAATACACACCCATGTCTCATTAAGAGAATAGGGACAACCCTTTTAGACCATGCGCCGGGCGCACCGACCATTTTTCCCGTCCTTAAACTAGCAAAAGTAGATTCGGACACGCCCTAAGTGCACTTGCGCTGTGCGCTTTTGACCATGTGCTTAGATCATTAAAATAGGGCCCAAAGTGTCAAACTGAAGGTGTCTTACTGAGTTTTCCTTTCATATTTGTGTATTTGCACAATGGATATTACCTTGCATTTGTGATGATTAAAATAGATCATATAGTTGTATTAGAAATGGGTGGGGGGAAGATGCAATCAAAATTGTTGACAGAAATATGAGATCTGCCAATATGAAGCAGATTTACTGCAGCAGTTTTTTAAAAGAAATTAACACAACTGTTTTCAGCAAGAAATGTACTGTATCTTGCCCAAATCAGCATATTAGAATGATTTCTGAAGGATCATGTGACACTGAAGACTGGAGCAATGATGCTGAAAATTCAGCTTTGCCAAAGGAGGAAAAAAGTAAATTTTAAAATGTATTCAAATAGTTTAAATATTTAACTTGTAAGCATATTTCACAATATTACTGTTTTACTGTATTTCTAAATCAAATAAAATGCAGCCTTGGTTAAATTTTTTTTAATTGCCAACCCCAAACTTTTGAACGGTAGTGTGTGTATGTACAGTTTATACTAGCAGTAGCTGTACTAAATTTTAAATAGTGTACTAATATAGTGTACAAAGTAACTGCAATAGCTGTACTGTAACAGCAATAGATCTCCACATTTTCTATTCATTTTGATTTGAGAGATTTCCTTTAGAACCTACTAGTAATCCAGATCCAGAGGCCATTTCTGGAAATCATCCTCTCTTCCCCAAACAGCATCCGAGATGACAAGCTGTTTGGAACACATCCAAAGACACATGCAGAATATGCCCTATGCACCGCATACATGCATAAACAGTGTTAATAATTTTAGACATCCAGGATGATATATTGTAAGGAGAGTTTATAGATATACGGGCACAGTCATACAAAATCCTTACAAAATAAGATTGTCATTTAGATACATTTATATAATATATATCCCATACTTAGTGATTCCACATGCATGCATGGGTATGTCACACTAGCGGGACGCGTTAGAATAGATTAGTGGCACAGTGAGCATATTGACAAGCAGGCAGTGCACCTTAGTTCGGCACACTGACAGTGGTATGGCATGTAAAGGTACAGTTGGGTGTATCACATGTTGTTATATAAGCCAGCATATGATCCAGGAGCAGGAATAGATTCCTATTTGCAAGTGTCAAGGGGGCACTTGTGTTATCTCAAAAGTACACTGGGAAGGCATCAACTGTGTGACATATACATGTAGGTACACATGAATGCAACGGCACAGCATGCAAACACCCGCGCGCACATTCACCCTTACATAGGTGTTGGGCTTTTGACGGATTTGAAGGCTTAAGTCACAAGGTAAAGTTCCCAGTATGAAATAGAAATGCAGCCACTGAATGGATGGAATCTTTTGCATGTGTGTTTTTGAATATATTTGTGTATATCTGCATTTACCCCTAAAGACAGACCTGCAGGACACCAAATGGTGTTTTGGAGTTTGATCCTGTCCCTCCTATGCGGGCTGTCAGGCCCCTCAGGGCCCTTATTAGAGCTGGGAACCAAATCTCAAGCGACTCCCATAAGCAATCATTAATGAGAAGAGAGCTTCAGTGCTTATGAGTTTGGATTAATCCGTCATGACAAATGTTACACTTCGGAGGGGCCATAATTTGTTTACTGTGCACAGTTTTGTGGGGGCTCGAAATAAATGCACTGCTGAAATCGTCACGGATAGACAAAGTGAACAGACACGTCTGCTAACGGTAAAGCTCGAAAGCTCTCAAAGGCCACAAACACAAAACACACAGCGAGAGAGACAGCAAGAAAAAAATGTAAAGATTCACAAATAGTCACTCTCTTTTTCTAACACACATACAAACCAAACTTTAGAAATTAGCAATCTTTTTCCTGTCTCTTTGTAGGTGAGATGGAGGAACTTGAGGCCCTGTGGCTGACTGGCATCTGCCACAATGAGAAAAATGAGGTGATGAGCAGTCAGCTGGATGTAGACAACATGGCAGGTGTGTTCTACATGCTGGGAGCTGCAATGGCCCTGTCCCTTATCACATTCATCGCAGAGCACCTCTTCTACTGGCAACTGCGATTCTGCTTCATGGGTGTGTGCTCGGGCAAGCCCGGCATCACCTTCTCCATCAGCAGGGTGAGTGGCAGGTTTACTTTTGAACCTTTGATCTGCAGGCAAACAACCACAAGGGTTGACTCATCTATTATTATGGAGCCAACAGCCTACTGAGTTCAATTAGTTCTTGAAGCTTTGGAGACTAGGAGCACAGATAAGAGATATTACACTCTGCTAATCATTTTCTTAATTAATGTCTTTGTCTTGCTTCCCAGTAAAAATATCTTTCCTACCCTTAAAGTTGCAATGAAACAGATGTACCAACAGATCTAGGGGAAGTAGGGTGGGGATTAGGTTGTTCATTGGATTTTGAGATGTGGGCATTAAATTCAATAGTTGAGACAGATAAAGGCAAGCTCGCAGGAGCGAATAAGTTCTGCATATGTCACCAGAGAGAAAGCTTGTTGTTTTCAACGGAAGATCCAATTATGACATTTTGGTCAAAAAATAATAATAATAATAATAAATAATAATAAAACTAATTATATTATATATAATAATTAAACTATTAAATTAATAATATATATATAATAATTAAACATATGCCCAAATGAATGGTTCACGGTAAGATCTCTAACATGCATTTAGAAAAAAGTGTAAATTTCTATTTTATGCCAACTTTAAAACAAGATAAATTTACATGAGAAGTATTAAGATGTGTTTTCACATCTTTCAAATGTATCTTGACTGTAAGTTTTTATTATTTTAATAGCTTTAAGCATAACTTTATACAATTGGCTCCTTTTGGCTCTTGAGTGAATTTTACTGTTTTAAGGAAGTTTAAGTATTTTTACTGGAAACAACACAAATATACTGATTAAGAAAATAATTTTGCTGTGTAAAAACAATTTAAAAAAAAATGTAAATGTAAAAAGTGTATAAGCATTTCCTTTACATTAGAATCATTAGATCTCAAGACTGAAACTTCTGGATGATGATTACATTTGATTTAAGGGCTTAACTCCATACTTGAGAGGGGTATAATTTTGACAATTGTGGTGTATATGTGAATATGTTTTGTTGGGGGAAATGCCAAACACTTTCAGTGCCCATTTTGTGCATATGTAGTATTTATAAATCAGACCCCTGATCTTGAGCTAACAGGCCAAAGCAGGAGTCTCTCATTCTAGACATTCGGACATCAAATCATGCCTCAAGCAATTTGGAGTGGTGCCATGACCCACATAATGTCTGGGATGAACACAGAGGAAGTAAATATCAGTTTATCTGACTATATTGGCAAGTGACTCAAAGATAAGCCTGGGTTTACCTGAGTTCACAAATTATTGAGGCTAACAGGAAGAATTATTATTACTATACTGGTCTGTTAGCCAACAGGGCAATTTGCATGACCAGTTTCCCCAGCTACAAGTACACACATAAGAAACTGATTTTCTTACTAGATATATTTCCCTTTGAGATGTAGATGCGTGTTTGAACACTAGCTAAAGCAGTGTTGCTGTGGTGGGGGTAAGAAGAATCTAAAATGAATAGAGGGAAAAAGACAAAATGGGAGAGAATGG
This sequence comes from Megalobrama amblycephala, assembly GCF_018812025.1. Lineage (NCBI taxonomy): Eukaryota > Metazoa > Chordata > Actinopteri > Cypriniformes > Xenocyprididae > Megalobrama > Megalobrama amblycephala. The sequence continues at coordinate 21,594,357 of NC_063050.1, forward strand.
CACCTCTCAAGAGAAAGAGAAAAAGAAATAAGATAACACTGAATGGAGAATATGTTCCAACCCAATCAGATTGAAGGGTCAGGAGATGAATGAGAATAAGAGTCACACTGGGAAGGATGACCTGAGTTACAAAAAAAAAAACAGAAGGTAGAGGAGATAAGAGGAACATAAAGAAAAGAGGGAAAAAAAAAATGCACAAGAGTGGATAGACACTAAGTGTGACTAAGAGCAAGACAGGAAACATTTCTGACATGTTGCCTCACTGGAGGGACAGATCGCCAGTAGAAGAGTAACCTTTAGCCTTTGAAATGTTTTGAGGAGAATTCTATTTGTTCCACATGTGTTTCATTTATTATTTGTTATGAAAAGGTTTTCATGGTTTATATTTAAAAAAAAAAAAAGAATTTTAAAAGACATTCCATTATAGTGCGGATATAAATGGAAACACCCAACAGTTTAAAAGATAATGAAGTATTTTGACTCCCAGCCAGTCTAACAATAACACATTTGCCATTAAGAAATGAGTTTGATAAAATACAGCCAAAACTACACAGATAAATGGATTAAAATGCAGTAAATCTGCATCATGGTGAATGAGCTGGAGAGGTTTATTAGAATATTGTGTAATTAATTTGTCATGGCAGTGATGAAGGAGAAACACAGAGGAGTAGACACAGTGGTGTCAGCTGAATTTTAATCACATTGATTGAAGACATTGATAGGCAGTCAAAACCACAGAGTTACTGCAACCCTGTCACCATGTCATCATCAATCACAACCTCTTTCGCCCCTGCCGTTTCTCTTTCTTGAACTTATTCCATTCTGTTTTTCTCTCACTCTTTTCATCTCTTCATGACTCCCTCATTTTCCCTTTTCTCCTCTTGTATTTATGATGTCAAAAGATTAAAGGCAGTGATGGATAAACTGTTCATTTTAAACATGACGTGATAAAGGAAATCCCTCAAATAAGTTTTCAAAGTGTATAATAATTATTTTTTCCTCCAGTAGGCTTTATAAAACTACAGCATAAAGATTGTCAGAACAGTAATTACAAAATTAATTTGAAAACATAAATACTTAAAAACTATAGAAACTAGGAGATTTGAGACTTGAAGGGACTTGTGACAAAAGGGTTTGACTTGAACTTTGCATCAAAATTGTGAACATGTTTGCTGCTAATTAAAATTTTCATTAAACTAATCTAATCTCATATTGTTTGTTCCTTCTTCTCCTTTCCTTTGTTTTTGCTTTCCCTCATTTTCTCTGTCCAACAGGGCATCTACAGTTGCATCCATGGTGTTCAGATTGAAGAGAACAAATCAGCCCTTAACTCACCATCAGCCACTATGAACATGAACATGAACAACACCCACTCCAACATTCTCCGTTTGTTGCGTACTGCCAAAAACATGACCTCTGTGCCTGGGGTCAATGGTTCACCTCACAGCGCATTGGACTACAGCCATCGTGAGTCAGCCGTTTATGACATCAGTGAACACCGGCGCAGCCTAGCAGGCCACACAGACTGCAAGCCTCCACCATACCTGCCAGAGGACAACATGTTCAGCGACTATGTAAGCGAGGTGGAGAGGACTTTTGGGAACTTGCACCTGAAGGACAGCAACCTGTACCAGGATCATTACCTACACCACCATGGGGGCACGGGATCCGAACTGGCTCTCGGTATGTCGGGTCCCCTGCCTAACCGACCTCGTAGCTTAGGGAGTGCCAGTTCATTGGAGGGTGGGTACGATTGTGACAGCTTAGGGGGAGGGGTAGCGCCCATCTTCACCACCCAGCCACGGCAGTCGCTGACACATCGGAACAGGGAAAAGTTTGACCTGATTGCAGGTCACCCAACCCAGTCAAGCTTCAAGTCTGGCCTTCCTGATCTATACGGAAAGTTCTCCTTCAAGGGTGGGGCATCCAGTTCAGGGTTTATTGCAGGACATGACAGGTACTGTGGGGGAGGTGGGGTGGGATCAGGAGGGGACGATGGAAACATTCGATCCGACGTGTCTGATATTTCCACTCACACCGTGACCTATGGGAACCTCGAAGGGCACGGAAAACGGCGCAAGCAGTACAGGGACAGCCTAAAAAAGAGACCCGCTTCTGCCAAATCTCGCCGTGAGCAGGATGAGATTGAGCTTGGCTTCAGGAGACGCCCCCACCACACTATCCATCATCATCACCACCATCATCCTGCAACACAAGCACACCGCTCAGCCACCCCGCCCGTGGAGCGCAAGAGTCAGAGAGGTGGTAACTGCACCTCCTATCTATTCAGAGACAAAGATAATTTGAGGGACTTCTATGTGGACCAGTTTCGAGCAAAGGAAGGGGCATCCCCATGGGAACATTTGGATTTAAGTGATGCTCCAGGAATGGGTGGAGGAGTGGGACTGGGCGGAGGCGGTTGCGGTGGAGTAGTTAGTAGCGGTGGTGCTGGGGGAGCGTGCACTAGTTTGGTTCCCATGGAAGATTTCCTGAAAGGTAAATCTAAGAAGACAGAATGTAAGGGTGGAATGGGAGGAGGATCACCTGGGCAACAGGGCCATGCATGCTGGGAAAAGGGCATCGGAGGGGTGGGAGGGTTGGCTGGAGGGGATTGGGAATGTCGCAATTGCCACAGTGGAGGGGTTGGAAGTGGAGGAAGCAAGCCAGTTTGCATGCATGGGGGAGGCGGGGCTGGGGGCTATCCAGCTGCTGGGGGAGTTGGGGGATCCAGTGGAGGGAGTGGACAAATCTCAAGCCGCCCTAGTTCAGCCTCCTGCAAGCGGTGTGATTCGTGCAAGAAACCGGGCAACTTGTATGACATCAGTGAGGACAACCACCTCCTTTTGGATCAAATTGGGGGCAAGCACCCTCTGGAGAGCGGAAAGGGAGGGGGAGGCACAGGGGCCCAAACCCAGGTACAGAGGCGGAAATTTGGCCCAGGTGGTAAGGTTTTGCGCAGGCAGCACTCTTATGACACATTTGTAGAGCTGCAGAAGGAAGGGGCAGGCAGGATGGGTGGGTTTGGAGGCAGTGGCGGAGCGTCAATGCTTCCTCCACCCCGAAGCGTGAGCCTAAAAGACAAAGACCGCTACATGGAGGGCGCAAGCCCCTACGCCCAGATGTTTGAGCAGTATGCGGGAGGGGAGCGGGAGACATCATATTTTGGGGACAGAGGGAAGGGCGGGGGTTCATCATTTAGCTTATTTCGTGGGGGTGAAGGTGGGTTGCACCGTCGCTCCGTGGGTGAGAGAGACATGAGGGACAGGGATAGAGGCATGATGGGAGGAGGTGTGGGCGGTACCCGAGGGGTCGGGACTTACTCCTTGTCTAAATCTCTCTACCCAGATAAGGTGAACCAGAACCCATTCATCCCAACCTTCGGCGATGACCAGTGTCTATTACACGGTGCCAAATCATACTACATCAAAAAGCAGCAGGCACAGCCGCAGCAGCAACAGACGCCGCAGCAGCAGCAACAGCTCCTCAACAACAGTCGGGCTGACTTCCGGGGCTCCATGGGGGTGACTTCCTATTTGCCTGCTTCCGCAACTTCTGGGGTGCTGTCCAATGTGGCCCCTCGGTTCCCCAAGGAGCTATGTCTGGGCGGGCCTCTTGGCAACCACCACGGTGGAGGACCTAGCAACAACAAGCTGCTGTCAGCAAGGGATGGGTTAGGAATGGGTCAAGGACAGAGACCGTTTAATGGATCAAGCAATGGACATGTTTATGAGAAGCTTTCCAGTATAGAGTCCGATGTCTGAAAATGGGAGTCAGAAGCTGATAGAAATGTGGAAAAGAAGCCAACGGACATGTGGAATGATGATTGAAAGAAAACTGAAAAGGAAGTGTGTAATTAGTACCTTCATGCTCACAAAAAGAAGAGGAAACCGTGTATGGAACTGACTCATGCTTTCATTAAGTTAGGCGGATCATGCGCTGCCAAGCGTACGCATGTAAATAGAGAGAGGGGACCTGCCCACTGTCGAAAAGTTGAGATTAGGGGGAAAAACCTGTTTATTTCACTCTTTTATTCTCTTGTTTTTTTTTTTTTTTTTGTATATCCCACTATTTCCCTGCTCCTAACATCAAAATTGCGGCCTATCCAGATGGAGACAACCGTGTACAATCCTTTGTACAATTGTGGATGGAAATCATTTACTCTTTTTAAACAACAGGGTAAAACTTACAATAATTGTATTGATAATGTTCTTGATAATAATATTATTATATATTATTACAATGTTTATGATGTTCCATTTGGGCTTGGTTTCTGGATGTTTTATGCTGTTATATATTTGTACTGTAGTTTCAGTTCTTGGTTAACAAACCACTTTGCGGGAGGCTTATTTGATTTGTCAGTTGAGCTAATTTGATTGTTAACTGAGTTGTAGACAAACTTGGATTCCATAAAGGTTCTTTATTATTGGTTATTCAAGTTTATTTTACCAGTATGGAGTGCTGTAAAATGTGTGTACAAGGCATGATTTGCAAAGTACTTCAGCTGTACTTGAGATATCATTGTGAAGGAAATGTATTCTTTTCACCTTATTTTATAATGTTACGTTTGTTAGAACAATATTGGTTTAATACACAGCACATTATGTGCCTTACCAAGACTTAACAGAATACCAGATTTACAGGTCATATTGCCATGGTAACTTTCTGGTCACTGCACACAGATTTGTCATTGGATGATTCATATTATTCTGGAACCTTCCTTTTAATGATATAAGCACTGATATGGAATATCCAGCATTGAGGAGACAAAGTAGCCTGAATGTGTTCATAGTACTAAACTCGAGAACTAAGTTCTAAAGAAAACCAGTTAAATTATCATTCTGACTAGTTCTAATAATAGGAACGTAGGATATTTGAGGTCTGCACAACATTGTACAGTGCACAGTATCCTCCCTGAGAGTTGAGCTGCAGGGTGTCACATCTGTATGGTGTTATCTACAATATAGAAACAAAAATCAATTGAATATTTTTTCCTCCACTGTCCCCCATTTCTTAGGAAGTCTTTGATCAAGCAGTAAAATAACAACTGTGTCATGGATTTGTTTCCTCTTAGAATGCAGTTAGTATTGGATATACTTATCTGTACTTTCCTTAGGGAGACACCAGTGCACAGTATGTAGGGTTTTGCAAGATTCTCAGCAAATGCTTGCATTTTGTTATGTAAATATTCATTTTTTCCACATTGTACAGTGAATAGACAGAAAGGATGTAACTCTACAGATTTATGTTTTACATTATTTGTTAGATATTTTAAGAATTAGAGTGAAGGTTATCAGTCCAACTTTGCTGCAAAATGTATCAGTTTAAAACTCAATGGTATGGATAAACATTAAGAATTTTTTATAATCCTCCCTATTGTTGTCCAGGCTAATACAATCCTCTACTGCACCTGTACAGCAGAAGTGAAATTTTCTAGATATTTTCGTTATATTCGCCAGTCCTTTTTTAACTACTTAAGACATGATAATGGTAGGGATGACTCCAGTTATTTCCCCTATCCATTTGAGGTTAATTTGCAGCTTTAATACCCACTTATATGAAGTAGAGGTATTTCTCAGGAATTTTGGATGGGCACAGGCAAAAACGAACATATCATTTAACTAAATTGCCTAATTAACTAAATCAATAAACAAGTGAACTCATTTAATTGGATAAACGTGAGGTTCTTTGCAAGTATTTATTTACTGTTTTTTTTTTTCTTTTCATTTTTGAAACCACAAATGAACTCATGACAGGGCAGTCTGAACACATTGTCTTTTTTTGAACTTTTGGCCCACAGCTTAGATAAAAATCCTTTACTTGAAGTTAGTTGTGTTTATTGCAGATTTTGTTTATACATTTTCTTTGTGAATGAACTGTTAGCCAAACAGATCTCCACTTTAAGCACAATATTTATAATATTTTGTTTATAATTGATGTATAGCTATCAATTTGTGAATTTTTATCTTAACTTTTTGCCATTCTTTTTTGACTCAGTTGTCTTTGTGTGAGAGTTTGTGTTTAAGACAAGCATGCATGTCTTTTACTTATTTATTGCCATATCTTTAGCGTTTCATACATTTATGTCTATTTAGATATCATGCCTGCTCTTTGTGGATGCAATATGTTGATAAACTGTGCATCATACAGGTTCAGGGCCATACAATAGATGTGGTGATTCTAATAAACTGACAAGATCTTTGAAAAATGGATATGTATGGAATAATAACTCAATAGGGAAATTATCAGGCAAACCCAAATCTGGGTGATAGTGCTCGATTTTGTCAGGAATATTGCTATTAGGTAAGGAGAAGACCATTTTTGTGTCCAATGCTAATTTTGCCATTTTTTGTCACACAAGATTTTCTCACTTGCTCTCACAATACCTTTCTTTGCATGGTACCATGTTTTCAAATTACCCTTAAGATTTTTTTATGCTTGGTCTACTTTTTTCTTTTATTTAGTAAATCCTTTAAAGATATCTCATAAGATATCTCTTAACATTGTGGCATTTTTTAAGATCTAGAGATGTGTTGACAGACTTAGACCATTGCATTTCCTGTCAATCTCTGTGTTTGTACTGGAGAGTCAAGCCTATAGTTTTTAGTAGTACAGTATGTAGAGGAAGTATTGTGTGATTGCGTGTGCGAGTGTCAGGGACATTTGCCTTTGCTCTTCCTGAAAAGCTTTCCAATTTTATATTTCATTTCGATTCACACTTTAAAGATGTGGCCTTGTAAAAGCATGCTAATATCATTTGATAAATACAGGTTTAGTGAGACAGAATATACAACGGAGATGGGCCGATAAAATGGGCGGAAGAGGACGGGAGGGGTAGTAGCCAATGTTCTATGTTTTTTTTTTTTCTATTCTCATTCATTCTCATTCTAACTAATATTTTTCTTGATGACTGGTAGGATAAGACTTCAGTAGTTTGATTCTATTTTATTGGTTTGTCATTTTAGAGCCCTCCCCAGTAAGGTACGTCACATATGATTGTACGTGTATCTGAAATCATATGCTTGATTACCTCTGTGTGAGAGTGGGCATGTGTGCGTGCAGGTGTTTGTGTGAGTGTGTGTGTGTGTGTGTGTGTGAGAGAGAGAGAAGGAAACAGAGCACAGTGCAATGGTTATCTATTATGTCTGCTGTAAATAATTATGTCCCCTTTCCATAGCCTTTTAATATACGAAGACAAATATTTAAAATATTGAAGTTTGAGATACATTTTTGTCTGGAAGATTTTTTATAGCCACATGGGGAAAAAGTTATTAGACCACTGGACCAGGAGCACAGTGCCATTCTAATAGCATCCGAGGAGCAGAATTTAAGACACAAATTTACACCGTTGTTGTCTTTAATTCTGTCTTTCTTGTATTTTAACCACTTATTTTAAATCTTACTTATGGATCACAATTGTACAGATTCTGTAAATATGACAAAAATGGTTTCCTTTTTCTGTTTTTGTATAGAGAGAGAATACATGTGTTAAGGCTACAATAATTTAATGAGACATTTCACAATACTTAAGCTATTGAGAATACAGACACAGTGTGAAAAGTGCTAAGATATATTCTTCTGTCTCTTTGTACAAAACAGTGTTGACTAAAAACAAAATAAAAGGGAGAGATCTCAAGCTTTATAGTCCTTCTGTCTTATTCCATACATTTCCAGCAGCGAGAATCTGAGAGGAAATGGTGACACTCCGTCCCTCCCCGTCATCAGCATCATGTGCCAAATGTGAATCTCATTTGAGTCATTATGTTGTTATGATATGAAAATTGTGGGACAAATTTTCCTTCGTTTCTTTTGTGCTCTACACAAGCTTAGGTTTGATTCGTGACATAATGTACATGAAACGTGAATGAGAGCTTATTATCCACTGGTGTTGCCCTGGATACGTCTGGTTCACTGCATCATGAACAAATTGCAAGCAAAGTACTTATCGCTCTTTTCTGTACCTATCGAATCATGTCAAACTTATCATTCTGATTATTGATTCCTGTGTGCAAGAGCTGTTTTAATCATGAGAATGTTGTACATGCTGTTTATTTTTAAAGTAATAGCTGTTTATTTTAAAACCATTTGCAATTCAATATTTCACAAACCTACTCTTTCTATTCCTGTCTCACTCCCCCACTCTCCTTTCATTCCCTTTTCTCTCACACGTTTCCTTCAAGCAGCCAATCACAGAATACATTGCAACACATGTAACTATTTCTTGACAATTAACTGTTACCTAGCAACTGGACCTTTAGAGAAAGAAAGAGAGAGAGAGAGACGGAGGGAGGGAGAGAGAAAATAAGAAAGATCTGTGTAGTATACTGTGTCTTGGTTTGGTTGCTACAACATATAACACAGAAACAGCAAGTAGAGATGATAAGCAACACCCACACGTGTCCATGGCGACAGGGAGAAAAAGAGCTAAACGCAAGCAGGCAAGTTTAAGGAAGAGTCACGGATAGAGGGAGTCGTGAATGAAGACTAGATTCAGAAAGTAATGAGGTTGACACGAAACAGAAGTTACAATAGTATTGTGACGTTAATCTGAATGAAATGGCTTCTCGAACAAGAAAAAATGTAGGGCGGGGCTTGATTTTGTCCATCTGGAATTGACCTTTCACAGGGAGTTTGATTGACAGGCGATCTAACCAATCATAACGCCAAATCCGCCATTATGTCCGACAAAGCAGTCAGGGGATTTAGTAATTACGTCGTTGGACTTGAACCTGAAAAATGGAGTGAATTGACGTCTTTCCGCGGTCGAAACAACATTCTTTCTGATGTTCTTTCATGTTTATTTGATGCTATAAATTAACTAGTAAGAAGAGATGATTGGTTCACGAGCCACTTGAACTGAGGCACAGCGATCTCTCACGACACATTAAAGAGTCACAAAACGGTATTTATTGTTTAAATTTCTTTAAAAATTACAAAATTTGAAATCTGAGAGTTTGATATCGAAAGTAACCTCTGTCTTGTCTGTCGACGTGTTGTCAGTGTCCTCTTTGCTCCGCATGTACATTTTTCACTGCACGAAAACATGTGTGGCGAGAGAATGGCATGGCTTGTCGAACATAGCAACAGTAACTAAAGGGGGCGGGTCTTTGCGAACGGTCAATTGATTGGTTTGCTATTGCTTTGATCTCATGTGATTGACAGGTTGTCCCGCCCTCACGCCAGTAAACACGTCATCAGAGAAGAGAGATGCTGCAGCAAAAGGGAGGGGAAGTTATTTTGATTAAAAATTTACGAGGGCACATGAATTTAAAAAAAAAATATTTGCAAGGATAAATCATTTATAATCTGCAATATTCCATACAAAATTAGAATAGTCAATTTAGATACATGAAAAAGACAGTTACATAGAGGAGGTCGTGAGTAGAGAGATTCAGAAAGGCGTGGCAAGTCGAACCCTTCACATTAATTTAGAAAAGGTCAGACAACAGGGAGTCTCTCGTTTACCTAGAGACAAAGTGCTAAAAGTTTTGCCAAAGCAAATAATCTATACTGACGCACATACACGTATTTGTGTTCATACGTACCAATATTCTGTCAGGCGTCCTCACCAGCACAGAAATAAACGCAAATATCCCCACATACACACTGGAAGTCTGACGTGATCTTGGTAAACGCTTTTAAGTCCTGTGCTGAGCAAAAAATAGCGGGCACAGACAAGACCCACAAGACTCGCTCCTATCAAAGAGGCACGCGGTCAACTAACCCGTCCCAACACTGCCACCATGTGGCCGGAGTAACATAACACTCCAGATTCATCTTGCTCTGAAGGGGTAGTGGGGCTATGGTTTGTATTTTCAGCTGTTAAAATTATACCAGTATGATCCCATCAGTCTATAATCTGTTCTAAAAAGTGTGTTTTGGTTTAAAGTGAGCTTATAAAACATAAACATTTGTGTTCCTCATTGCCGATAAACAGTATTATTTGAGGGAATTGATGTCGTTATATTGAATCGCTTCAGTAATGCTGCATACTGCTGTTCTCTATTTTGTGCATATGTGAGAGATATTTAGTTAGGATGTATTTTATATACAGTGTGGTTTTATAAATACATAGAGATGGGAACCATATTTAATGTAAGATTTGGAAACTTTTGAGAAATGATGCCACCTGGCTGACATAATTCATGAAAAGCGTGTGAATGGGGATGGTGGAGTGTAATATAAGAATAATTTAATGATATGTACATTACCTCTACATAGCCTACATACAGGAACACATGCATATAACAGTGCCTGCATGTAATTGAAAGAACAACAAGGTAAAACTGGTTAAAAATTAATCATATACCATAAATTAATCATACTAATCCAAGTTAGTTGTGTTGCAAATGAAATCCTTATTTGTGGGTAAAACAAAACACTATGTTGTGCAGTTTCGGGTTTGTTGGCACAATATCTAGATATATAAATATTGTGCCAACTGCACAACATAATTTTGTTTATAAATGAAAAAATTGAGGAACGTGTGTTTTGTTTTACCCACAAATAAGGATTTCATTTGCAATTTATAATTTGCAAAGAGATGCGAGTATTATATTGCCAATCAACCCCTGTGTTTAGTTTAATATATGACTACAGTTAAAACATGAGTAATCAGTCATGAAAAAAAAAAAACCCAGACATAATTATATTTTAAAGTATGAGAATTTATTCACCTGATTTTATTCCGGTCACACAAATGGCTCTGTATACAAAAGATTCAACTAAAGATTCTCCACAGAAAATAATAACTGATTGTATAGCTTTAGCTTTGTTTGGAAAAAGCTAGAGTGTCTGTTTTTACTCTCAAGGTTGTTGTTTTTTTCATTATCCTGCTGGGAAGGTTTTCCACAATCCACATTCCCAACATTTGTCTTTCTGCCAGGGAACTTTAATCGCACCTTTGAGACCCAAACATGAAGGAATACAGACAAAAGATGACGAATGTAGGTTTATATAGTATACTAACATGTCTATATGTGAATTGTTTTATCCCCAGTATAAAGGGTATTTAATGAATAACATTAATATGTTTGATTATAATATTTGCAAATCTTTTACCTGCCTCTACCTCTCACTTTCACTTGCTTTGACCCTTCCGTTTGCATTTTTAAACACTTTCACTCGTCTGGTTCTCACCACCCTCTTCACAGGACGGACTACTCGAACCATGTACCGCCGTGGATACTTTGTTTGACTCTGTCCCATTCCTTTCACACTCTGAGGAGCCAGTTCCTTGCCATCTCCTCCTTCCTCACCCTCCTCTCGGTAGCCATGATGACGGAGGAAGGGTTCCAGGGTTGCTAGGCGATTGTTAAGGTCTGTGATGCGCCTCTGTAAGTGGGAGACTTCTCTGAAGAGATCATTTAGGGACTCCGAGAGAGGACGAACCCTGTGAGAAAGAAGAGAGTGTGAGACGGGACTGGAATGTGTGAGAGTGTTTATGTGTGCAACATCTGTACAAGAGCGAAAAAGAGTGTAGGCTTCTGTAAGGGTTTGGCAGATTTGTACAGCAATTTAAAAAAAAAAAACTTTAAAAAACAAACACATTTTTTTCATATAAGGACAAAGCCCTACACTTTGCACACTCAACTCAACTGTTAATATAGGTAACTTTGTGTCAGTTATGCATCATTGATGTGAATAAGGAGATTTCACATTCATTTTAGTGCACTAGAATGTGGGGTCAGTAAGTCAAAGAGCATAAATTAACAGGACGTAGTTTAAAATGACAAGGCTGAGCGTCTGGTCCTCCTAGCCAAGACCTGCCTCACAAAATCTCAAAAGGTCAAACCGCTACTGCCTCCAGGTGTGTTAAAACGCTCGGTGCCATAGGATGATGAGTCCTTTGTACACCACATTATGACAACTGTCCAGTCCTGCCGCTTCACGATCAACAACAAAAGGAAAACTAAGACCTTCTCGACAATTTACTCTACTCAGCTGCGCATCTGGTCTGTAGCATTTTCACAGCTAGGCTGCTGCTAATCTCTCTTCTGGCATCTGTAAACATTGGTATGTAGTTGTATTTATTCTCTGTGCCGCGTCTTGAGCTAAGGCGAGACACCTCAGGTGAATAGGGTAAAAAAAATTAACTAATAGATATCACCATACTTCCCCAGCTGATTGATTACATTAAAAATTGCAAACATTTTTTGTATTACAAGTTTTCTAAAATGTTATGTTTAAGTATGCAAATGAGGCGCTATCTAATTAAATATGCACTAATTTGCATACATTTCTAGAACAAAAATCTGAATATTGGATGACGTCAGCTTAAATTCTCGTTTATAAAATATAGAATAAAATGTTGTATAAAATCAGGCAAATTTATATCAACAAATCCCTCTGTAAAAACCTTCAGAATATAGACAGGAATAAAACTGTAAAGTTTGAGGTATGTAAGTTTTGTTGAAGTGGTGATTTCTGACTCAAGAGAAAAAACTCATTTTGAGAAAACGGCCTTAAAGTTACTTACTGTAATTGAAATCTATAGACGCAAATAGATAAAGTGCTCTAAAATATGTTTTCTTTCCACCAGCCTGAAAAAACACTTTATGAAAAGCCAAAAAACCCAAAATCTCAAAATTGACAGGTGCATTAAAAAAAAAAACAATATTTATGCCTGTAGTTAAATAATAGTTATGCCTGTTATGCCCTTAAAAGAAGTTAATGAACTTTTAGAACGCGCTGAGAAAAAAGTAGTCCTTAGAGGACAAAAAAAATTCGCCTGGAAAATCCAGCCTCACCACTGTACCAGCGGATGAGTCTGGTCGGCCATTGAATCAATTCGATTTCTAGGGCGGAGCAAATCCGAGCAAACAGGAAGCGGAGTAAACCAATCAGAGAAGGGCGGATATGACATTAGCAAAGCGACAAGAGAGTAAACAGCGAAAAGTAAACAATTAATGTGTTTTTGGTCATTTAAAACTGAATTCACGGCTGAATAGAACAAACTCTCGGGTCTCCCATGCGCAATCGGGACTTTCGCCGCACTAGAGTGACGCTGTTTGCGTCACTGAAATAAACGAATCTGATTGCACGGTACGGTTTGGAGTTGACTCAATCGCGACGGAGGGCGGACTGACCAGATATATAGAAGATATATCAGTCTGGCCTTGCCAGGCAACAAAAAAATGTCCGTGTCAAAAACTGTCATAAAAATTTGAAGCTTGGAGCACAGACTTAACTTTGGTCTCATTTTAAGAAGATTTAATCTAAAACAAAAAAGCAATAGAGATTTAAAATTAAGAAAATGATTAGTGAACATTATTTTTGTCTAATATAAGTAAGAAAACATGTTCAACTCAAAACCTGCCATAAATCTAAACAAGTTTTGTTCCCAATTTGTGGTTGATATCTCAAAAAATGAGCTTCAATAAGATTTTGTTTGGCCGCAGGACCAAATTTTTCCTATTAAATGGTATAGACAGACCTGAAATTTGTGATTTGCAGTACAGTACAGTTTTTCTCTCTCAAATATTAATACACACGCACACACACACTTTTTTTTAAATTTTTTTTATTAAAGGCCTACAAACCACACTGTGACATCCAACACACCCACAATTATAGCTGCAGAATTCATCCAGTTGGCTATAATATGCAGAAAACGGGAAAAAAGCGAGTATTTGTTCATAGCTTTTAATCTGAGAAAATGCCGCCATCTTGTAAAAAAAAAAAAAAATAAATAAAAATTAATCTTAGAGCCTTGCCAACAGAATGAAAGCCTATTACCAAAGACTGCATCATTTTATAGTTATGGCCCTTGGTTTAAAAATTGAATGGGTTTCAATGGGGACGTTTTTGTCCTTAAGTTCCTGAGTGTAACTATTTTGTGTACCACATGTAGCCTAATATAGATTTATTAAAGGAAATGGGGGTGAAATAGTTAGAAAAAATTTCAATACTTGTGCCAAAATGTATGCATTTGGCATTAACACATGCAAAATAATCAAAAAGGAAAAAGACAAAAAGGTTCTGGGTTAAACGCAAGAATGTGTTCTTTGTGAACAACTCTAAATAGTAGGCCTACGTTTCAATTACAGGATTCTTTATATTCAGCTTAAATGGTGGTGAATGTCTTGTAAACCTTTTTCATAAGGACTTGGATTTTTAGTATAAATTTTTTAGCTAGTTTAGGTGTTTGCTGCTTGATAACTATACATGCTTTGTGTATTATTTGCCTATTTTATCTGGTAATTGCCACTAGTGGGGACACTGGACAGTTGATAAAATAAAAGAGATCAGCTTCGACAGTCTCAGTCTGAATTATAAGACCTAGTGTCATTATTCCATGTACATGCATTACAGTCATTCAGACAGCATGTGTGCCTGAGAAATCATTTCCTGGCATTTTAAGTGCCGTTTCAGTGCTTGTAGCTTAGAAGCTTCATGAAAACAATCTCCTTAGGGCTAAGGGAGTGAGTCTGTTAAACTGCCGACTTCAGGATAACAAACCCCAAAGGACCGTGAATTTTTCTTGTTTATATAAAATAGTCCAACAAGCAGCTTTCATGCGTTTCAAAAAAAAAAAAAAAAGTGAAAGTCTTTAAGTGAAAGTTTGCAAAACAAGAAAGCCTTAGTGAACACAGCAAAGAGACACAGGCCTGGCTACTTTAACAGGTACGTGTTGTAGGAAATGCATGTTATAGAATATTAGTGGCTGGTTAACACTAAATGCTTTGTACTTCAACACCATAGTAAAAAGTCTTTGCAGTGAATTTGTACAGGTATTAGGAAGTACAATGTGTTACCTGGAGTAGTCTGGCAGAAGGGCATTGGGCTGTGAGTGTAAGAGAGTCTTGATATCTTTGAATATGCGTTTGCCCCAGGCGTCCAGCACTCGAGTCACGCTGCGTATGTTAGCCACGTTCACATTCTCCGCTGCCGTGAGGGCAAAGACAATGAGGTTAGTCTTTAATAAGGCCGGCGACCATATGACAAGAGGCTGTCTGATGCTTCAGAATGGGTTTAATCAGGTTTCTTTCACTGGACTACAGGGCTTTAACTTTAAAGGGTGGAATTAGGAGATGTCTGTTTGTGTTTTAGCTATGCTGACAGATAAGGGTATGAGTTATTTGGTGTACACTGGTCAGCAATGTGACTTGAATTTAATATTAGCTTCATGAATCTGTAAATCTAAACAAATGTGTTGCAGTTGAGTCCAGACTGACCCACTTTCTTTCTTTCTTTTTTTTTTACATAGACCAACACAATGATTTGAAGTTGTTTTTGAAATGGACTCATCACAGAATGCACAGAACATTCCCTCAGAATTCCACACAAATTTCAGCAGATATCCTCAGAATTTTCATAAAATTATGCTCACCCTACACCACTTTCATGCTTATTTATGAAGGTTAAATTGATATTGCTTCCAGCTAATAATGATAATAATAATAGTCTCAACTCAGTTTAACACATTTTACCATTCTTAAAGTGTTAGTTCACCCAAAAATGAAAATTCTGTCATTTATTACTCACCCTCATGTTGTTCCAAACCTGTAAGACCTTCGTTCATCTTTGGAACACAAATTAAGATATTTTTGATGAAATCCGAGAGGTATATGACTCGTCCATAAACAGCAATATAAGCAAAACTTATAATCAAGGTCCAGAACAGTTGACGTAGAACCTGGAAGCACTGAACTTGAACAGTGTATGAGAATAACACAGAAGAGAAGATATTGTTGAATATAGTTATTGAGGTTTTGTTGTTGTTTTTGCTCACAAAAGTATTCTCGTCGTTTCATAAAATTAAGGTTGTAGTCATGTTGACTATTTTAACGATGTCTTTAATACCTTTCTGGACCTTGATTATAAGTTTTGTTTATATTCGAGTCATATACCTCTCGGATTTCATCAAAAATATCTTAATTTGTGTTCCGAAGATGAACATAGGTCTTCCGGGTGTGGAACGACATGAAGGGGAGTAATTAATGACAGAATTTTCATTTTTGGGTGAACTAACCCTTTAAATTCATTCTATATATAAAACCAATAAATATTATTTATGTTTTACCTCCTTCTCTGTAGTTCCAGTTCCCATAATCCACTTCGTTGCTCATCCCAAGGCATGGAGACAAAAACGCCACAACCACCATAGGCACCATCAGTATCTTCTTTGCCGTAGGAACAGTCATGGTGAAGAAGTGGCTGAGATGAAAAGGAGAGACAGGCAGGAATAGCAAAAAGTTAAATACTAAGTGCTAAGAACACTCCCAATGTAAGGCAAGAGATTTAAACCTTTACCCTGCCAATACATCTGGCGCACGGGAGAGCACTTTGTTTTTTTCCAGGACAAACAGCCAGAAGTGTTTTAGGGTCTGATAATACTGTGGAAAATAGTGCAGAGGCCTGCATTTTTATACGATTATATCTTCTGTGTCGGACTCATCTCTGTCAATTTCTTTTTTTTTTTTTTTATTTAATATTAAAGTATTAGAGGCATTTATTTATTTATTTATTTTTATATATTTTTGTATTTATTTATTTTTATTATTTATTTATGTTTCTTTGTTTTATTTATTTATATGTTTTATTTATTTTTATTTTTAGATTAATAACCTTTTTCAGAACCTTTTAAAATCTCACAACAAAGTAATAATTTTGACTTAATCTGTTAAAATAATATTTGATTAATTAAAGAAAAACAATTTAAAATTTGTAGCTATTTTTATTTACCAAAATTATTACTTTTATAACAAAATTGTTACATCCACTTGGATTATTTCTACAGTAGGGCTACATCATATTGTACAAATGAAACAATCTCAAACTCATTTTCCACATTTTCTATATGTTAAGCACCTCCTTTATTTGACCATTGATTGAAAAAGTAAAATTGACTTTATTTTATTAGCTTCATGCTTTATTTTCGTGGAAAATGCCTCATGCCCTTCACTTCCAAAGGAGAATCACGTAAGTGTTGGGTATTTCCAGTCTATTTAAAAGAATGACTCTAGTTCATTCAGGAACACAGAGGGGAGATGGATGACGGGTTGATTGTCTTGTGACTGGCCTAACTGATAGCAAACTCAATTAGTTTATTTGAAAGAAAATCTCCTTTGTGCTAAGGCCCAATGACCGAGGCATAGAGAGCTCTCTGAGGTAAGATAACTGTGAGAAGGCAGAACCGCTAAAACATGATCATTAGACTAAAACAATCAAATTGCAGAGAAATGCTGCAGGAAAGCAAAGAGAAACTGGAGTGACTCCTCACTGAGAGGGAGTCCAGAGGGAAGAGAGAGAGAGCTTTACATAATATTGAACTTGGAGATCATAGTAACTGACTTTGAGTGAGTCAGAATAGAGGCATTTCTCAAAATGGCTTCAAATCGTGGTGTAGCAGAGATCTGGATGTGCTCAAGAATCCGAAAATCACGTTTGATCAGCACACGTCTGTCAGTTTTTACCCATTTCACACCTTTTTATCCAAATCATGCAGGCTTTAAAATGCAGAGAGAAAGGAGCTGACATACAACACGAATGCAGTCAAACACTTACAACAGATATAAACATTTGGATTTATTGATTTCTCACACTTGCTGTAAAATTGATGCATTATGAGATCTAGACTGACCCAACTGCAAGATAGGAATGATATATCCAGCAGAGAGAGGGAAAATAGCAGAATAGTAAAAATGCAGGACACAGATGCCACTTTAGTGCAATATTACAGAACACATACTTTCAATGGTTTATATTACACTAAAAGTTACTTACTTCTCACGAGACGTGGCTTTCCTTTCTCTTTTTTTTTGTCCTCCTCCCCTCTGTTGTAATATCACCGTCCTGTCCACTTCTTCTTTCTGAACCCCGTGTTGAAGTCTGTTGACAGTCAGACGCACTTAAACTTATGTCTGCCCTGCATAACAACTATGATGTTGTGTACATTCACCTCTCTCTCTCTGTCTCTCCTGTTTTACTCTTCCCCCTCCCTTCTGTTTTTTCTTTCTATTTTCTCTCTCTCTCTCCCACTTTCTTTTTCTCTCTCTTTATCCCCCCCCCACCCCCCATCTGTTGGCCTCTGTCTTCTCACTCCCTCCCAAACTATCACCCTTTTCCAGATGTGCACCTTTTTTTTCTTAGATTTATTTGATGTTGTCTCTATTTGATAATGTGCCCTTTTTCTCTTATAGCAACACACACACACACACACACACATAGTAAATAGTGAGGACATTTCATAGACATTATAATAAGAATAATGCTACACCCAACCTCTAAACCAAACCCTTACTGAAACCTATTGACATTTTGAAGCAAAACATGATTTAGCTGATTTATGAGCATTTCAAATAGTGATAACCACTTCAGATGTCCTCATCTGTCAGTTTTTAACATGTTTGACTCTATAAGTGAGGACATTTTCTCAGAAGTATAGACGAATCTACACACACATACAGTATGCGCGTTTTATGGGGACTTTCCATAGACATAATGATTTTTATACTGTACAATTTGAATATTCTATCCTCTAAGCCTAAAAACCCTCACAGAAAACTTTCTTCATTTTCAAAAAACATAATTTAATGTGATTTGTAAGCTGTTCTCCTCACGGGGACCAAAATGTCACCATAAGGTCAAATATTTCTGGTAATCATATCAAAGGGTTACCAGTAGGGCTGGGCGTTGACACAAATTTCATGATTCTATTTTATTTCGATTCAAGCTTGCGATTCGATTCAGATTCGATTCAATATCGATTATTTTGGATAGGCTATATATCAGGTACTATATATCATATAAATAAAAATATAATAAATAAAATAAAAATAGCAAATTTTAAATTGTTTAAGAAAAACAATTTAAAATTTGCTATTATTATTTTATTTTATTTATTATTATTTATTGTTATATTATATTTTTATTTATATGATATGATATGATGATATTATATGATATATAGTACCTGATATATTTATAATTAATCAAATATTATTTTAACAGATTAAGTCAAAATTATTACTTTGTTGTGAGATTTTAAAAGGTTCTGAAAAAGATTATTAATCTAAAATAAAAATAAATAAAACATATAAATAAATAAAACAAAGAAACATAAATAAATAGTAAAAATAAATAATATATAAAAAAAATATATAAATAAATAAATGTGTGCCTCTAATACTTTAATATTACATTTTTTTTATATTAAAGTATTAGGCTATATATCAGTAGGCTACTAGCCTACTCCTCTATTCCAATTCGGCTTTTTGTAATTAATATTACATTACAATATGTACATTAATATGGTGGCTGTCATAAAAACTTGCATTAAACATGCATTAAATATCGAAGAACATTAAAAATTATAATGAATGTGGTGCACATATTTAGCAAAATGCCACTCTCTAAAGTTCATTTTTCTTGCTGACTAACAAGTTTATAGCAAAGAGGGACTTTGTTTATAGTCAGAATATGTTTTTTTCTGAGGTAACTGTAACGTTACGTGACATTGTTTATTGCCATCTTTCCGCGGTTGAAACACTGATTGAGCTATTACATGAGACATAATACGGATTGTACTTTATAGTTGTACTCTATCTTTTAACATACCTTCCAATGTTCATTCATGTATATTTCGCACTGTAACTGGTATTAAAGCGGAGATGATCAGTTCATGTGGCGCTTGTCTTGAACTGAGGTGCTACATCGATCTGTCACACCACATAAAACGGTTTATTTTTTTGAATTTTGAGACTTTGTTTCATATCAGAAGCAACAAAGCATAAAGCTTATTGCGATTTATTCGATGGGAGGCGCACTACAATGCTTTATTAATTTGATTCTTGAGATTTAAGAATCAATATCGGTTCATAAAAAATAGAATCAATTTAAATCAAGAAACTGATATTTTTTTTACCCATCTTACCAGGACCACACACACACACACACAAAGAGAGAGAGAGAGAGAGATAGGCTACTCTAGCAGTTTAGCAGAGCAGTCCGTCTCATAAATCAGGTAGTCTCACATGATTTCTGTTATTCAATCAAAAGACTCTTTAACATTGCTGAGCAACAACTGAACTTGCATGTGCCTTTCAGTTGGAATGCTCTTTATTAAAAACACTGCATTCATAATTCAGTCTTCACTTCTCACTGTATTATTTCCATGGTTACAGTGGGTGAATTTTTGTGTGCCACATAAATTAATGTCTTTTAAAGCTGGATAAAAATGTCCAGATTTATATATTATGTCTTATATTTTTGATGTAAGAAACATTATGTGCCAAATGTAATATCATTTACCTTGATAACGACTTGATCGTACTTTTGAATTTAATGCAAGAAGACCATTTTCAGTCATAAAACAATTTCCTCAACCTCACAGTCAATAAAAACTTGTGTGGTTGTTACGCTATTTATATCCAGGAACTGCAGAATAAATATACACATCTATAATTCAAAATCAACTTCTTCTTTTTAAAAAAAAAATCAACTTCTTCTTTTTAAAATTTCTCACAAAAGTAGCCTGAAATTAACCTGTTCCGTATCATGCGTTTGACTCTCATAATGACTGCAGAAAGAAAGGATGAAAAAGATTATGGGACAGGAAATATTTTTATTCCCTGGTATCCAGATGTTATATTTGTTGTGCCTCTGTCTCTCTTTCTCTATCTCTCTTTTTTGCTCTCCCTCTGTTTTTGTGGTATGTGAGGTCAGTTTTGCCTGGCTTATACGAGAGTATTCCTTTACTTCAGCTCAGCAGTCACAAGGCACACATGCACCTGTTTCTCATTAAATAAGGCAGTTTGTCACTTCTAACTGAATTCTTCACTCTTCTCTTCTCCTCGCTCTTCATTTATCTCTCTATCTCAGTCTTTTTATCTTTATCATACAAATGGAGCTTGAATATTTGACTATTTCGAATATGTGAGGTATGTGCAGTCTGCATTGATGGCTGAAATTTGATCTACGTTTTCTGCCTGTGATCTATTTTAAATCAGATATTATATATTTTTTTCTATATATAGCCTATTTACATTAAAGTCATACTAAACGGTGGTACTAAAGTGTGTTTGGACGATTCTGTACTGCTGTTTTTGATTTATCTGCCCTGGTGCTAATTATGTGTATTTAAGTGACAGTGATGTAATCATTACGTAATTCGTTTTTGATGATTTTGGAAGTCCTCGTTATTTGATGTGAGTCAGGCGCTTTCTAGTAAAGTATCATGTATTCTTCTGCTGCCACCTGGTGGGCAAAGTATTTTTAAACCCAATTACTCCCAGATTCGGACTACTAGGCTGGCTACTGGCTTAGTAAAAACGCTTAGTCTACCATTTCTGCATATAATTAAGCATCTGACAAGAGCCTGTAACCTTTTTTAAAGACCTGAACTGAATTTTTCCACACACTTTGTTAAGAAACTACATTTCAATGTTGAAACTTTGTTTAAAAAGTAAACTCCTGGTTTCACAGACAAGGCTTAAAGGGATAGTTCAGCCAAAAAATGAGAATTATCCCATGATCTACTCACCCTCAAGCCATCCTAGGTATATATGACTATATATCTTCTTTCAGATGAACACAATCGGAAATATATTTAAACATATCCTTGCTCCTCCAAGCTTTATAATAGTTGTGAACTGCATCCATCCAAACGGCTCCAGGGGGTTAATAAAGGCCTTTTGAAGTGAAGTTATGGCTTTTTGTAAGACAAAAATCCATATTTAAAACTTTATAAATTCAAATAGCTACTGGCGGATGACAGCGCAAGTCGACTTGCGCCAAATAAGTAAGACCTGATGCAATGTATGACGCAGGATGTAGGAGTATCGTAAGCTTAGACGCCTCTTGCGGTTCAAACAGAGCTGTGCAACAAATTTAAGCTCCTCTTCTCTTATATCGAAATCCTCGGACATTTCTATTTATTTTTTTTCGTTTTAGACTTCTAATTCGTGACCGGTGTTTTGTTTTGCTCTATCCTCTGCGCTTCCGCGTTCGTCATTACGTCAGGCGTCAGGTCAGAGGTTGCTCTTCCGCCACAAATCGATGCATGCCTAGTCCCAGACTAAAATGTATGTTTGAGCTGTCTTAACCGAAAGCAGCTTGCACTGACATATCTTAAAATATGTCAGTTCCATTGTTTTGTCTCAATATGCACACTAGTAATGTTTTTTTTTTTCTTTAAAGGTACGTTTATAAAGCCTACTTAAATGTCCTAATTGAACTAAGCCCTGTCTGTGAAAACGGGCCAAACTGTTTATTTTCAAATCTGAGTAGGCCAATTATTACGTTACCAATATACCAGCGAAAGAAAAGGGACAGAAATTAAGGAAGTGAGCTTGTGGAGTAAGAGAGGAAGTGTTTTCTGAGGACTGCATGAGGTACCGAGATTGCACTTCATGATATTTAGGGTCCTGTGAACTTCCACTGTGATGTAATATGGCTTAACTTCCTGTGGTGTCTGAACAGAAAACAGTTCTTTACCACTTCTTTTGGAAACGATGTGGATGGTAATATCTAAGCTTTGATGAAACAACGCAAGGAAAGAAAAAGACGTGGATCCTTTTGGTTTTTAAATGAAAAATAATATAACATTTTTTGTATTACCTATAAGGATGTATGCTGTCAAATCTGTGCTGTGTTGGATCGTAATTCTGTGCTGTTGGCAGGAAACTCAAGGTATAGTTGATCATTATTTATGTCATTGCAGTGTGTGTTTTATTTCATTTATATTATTGTAATGCTGGATTTCTCACCCACACCCTCTCAAGCTGAATTAGAAAGTTATGAAAATATCTAGAGAGCACAGATGGTTCAATAACACCACGCTCTTTCCTCTGTCCCTCCAGCCAAAGCTACACTCTCTATGCTGAACAGAACCAGAGTGGCACTAGCAGGAGATATTCTTGACTTCAACCTGTCAGTGGGCATTCCAGCAAACTCCAGCTCGACCATTGTGTGCTACACTCAAAAGAAGAACATTTGGAGTAAAAAACTTAAAAGTGAATTTTTTGACAGTACAGTGTCGGTGACAGCACGTATCGAAATGCACAACAGCTCCAGTTCTGGCAATTACTACTTTCGTTATGCAAATAAGGAAGTGCATTGGGTGGTTCATGTGAGGGGTGAGTCTAGAGATCATTGATCATCCAGGATTGGTCTTACTTTTTATGTGCACTATGAATAAGGCTGGGCGATATGGCCAAAAAATCTGTATTTCTTGGCTGAATGGTGATATACGGTATATATCTCGGTATTTGCAACATTTTTCTATTTGGATTTAGAAAAAAAAACTTATTTCACATCCTGCCCAATGTTGTCCTACAAACAATGTTCATATTAAAGGCTATGAAAACAAATATACTCAACCATGTAGGCCTAGTCTATGTGCAAAAAAGGGTCAAATCACATTACATTCTAACATTGTAACATTACAATCTAAAAATAATGCTTTTTAAAGCAGAAGATAAATTCACTGAACTAAAAGATAAATTAAAAATTCTTCATATGGCATATGTATTGTTCAACAACAAATATTTTAGCAAAATGTATATTTTAGTCAGAATCATGGTGCTTCGTCTGTTTGACGCGCATGTGCACGGCGGCGCTCGTTCACTTAAGTGTTGAAGTTTAGCGGAAATTAACTCGTCCACTCCTGACAGCAAAATGGAAATACTTTCTAACATTTACAGATGGAGAATATACCTGTGAAATGTAAGTTATGCACTGAGGAAAACACCACAAACACATTAGCATTAAACAGCGCAAGTAGCCGACTTGCACAAAATCCGTCAGCACATGAGCCATTTTTTACTTATGTGGTCCTTATGATAAGGGAAAATGAGGCAGAAGTACAATGAAAGTATTTAAAGTAATTTCAGGATGTTTCCTATCATTTTAAATGATCAGAATACATCTATGACAAAGGGTTGTAAAAATATGGCTTCTAATAAAAAAGTGTTTCTCTGGCTCAATTTACCCCAGGTTAGGGGTAAGTTGAGCCGAGTCAGTAGGTTGGTGTAAACTGACCATCTAACTGAATCTGAATCAAACCCATGTGAAATTTTAAAGATGATGTACCTATTTTAAAAACTAATTTAATAATAAAATTCCCTTTTACAAATATTCTTTGTAAAAATATTTTACAAATATTTCTTTTTTTAAAGCTAAATTAAACAACATAAAACCAACCAAATGAAGTTGAAATTTCAGTATCTTTAATTGTTTGCATTTCTGAAAAAATATGTTGAACATCAAAGTTGTAACCTTCCCATAAACAGACTAAACAGAGAGTTTGTTGAGAAAAATTAAATGAAAACTAAATAAGAACAAATAAATGTCACTGAAACTAATAAACATTTTAGTCAAAAGGTTCTTGATCTTGACATGGTAGTTTTTCTGCTATATCAAACATGTTAAGCCATTAGAGACTACAGGTGGAAAGATATATTTGATTAAACATCCTCTGATTCATATCAGAGAAGGATTTGGTGTACTTGTACACTATTCCTATCAAATAAACTCGAAAATAAAGATAAACTAAACCAGTTGCGTAATACTACATTGAAATGACACCAGTTTATACTTCAGATTTAACTTAAATTCAGTGCCTTATGGTTCGGTAAGTTAAAACACTGGCTCAATTTACCCCACAGCATTTGGCTCACTTTGCCCCATAGCTGCCATTTTGGGAAAAACAAGCTAGCTTCCCAGTTCAGAATAATAATTAGCTAAATGACTTGCATGGTTTTATACGTTGCTAAATCACCAATATGCATCATAAATAGTTTTAGACCTGGACAAATTTGCTTTGATAAAACAGCCATTACATCTATTATGTTAAAAGTTTACTTTGACAAGCCAAAAACAGTTTTTAAAGTAATGATAGGCGGTTCTAAAGTATATGGTCACATGACAATAAAATGATACGGTTTCCAAGATACAGAGGGTGGGTCATCTTACCCACTGGCTCATCTTACCCCACTCTACCCTAAGCCACTTTGAACTATACGTGTTAACTATATCTTATGAGTTATTTTAAAGCCCTAAATATTAAGCATGTCTCATGTTTAGGACAAATTGTATTATGCATTTTCCCCACAGCAGCACTCTTCGTCCTCTGCTATTTTTCAGATACGCTCATATCGTATCAAACTACTGTATATTGATTCCATATCGTATAAAATATATCAATATATCGTACAAACTCGATGTACCGCCCAGCCCTAGCTATGAATGAAATGCAATGTCGCCTTTTGCTAATCTCTCAGGCAAGACCTAAACAGTATTAAAATATATAGGCTATGAATTTTTACTTAGAAACCTTTCATTTGATAAACTTGTAGCCTGTGAGCCAATAGATAGGCTGGACCGATGAATAAAGAGGTTCATTGTGGAATCATAAAAAATGATGATAACAAAAGAAGACAAGGAAAAAAATGACATGTGAGTTCAGCAATGTGACATGCTAGACTGAAACTGCCACTTTCAGCAAACGTGATGCAAAAACTGAGCCAGAAACAACATTTATCTATTTCCCCATTGTTGCTTCTCTCTTACCCCAACTCTGTTTCCCAGATAAAGGTTACCAGGAGCCAGCTGAGGAGTTAGACAGTGGCATCATCGCAATGATGGCTTTCTCAGGAATTCTTCTCATCTTCAGTGTTGCTGGGTCACTTTGCTTAATAAAGAGCTACAAGGTAACACTTGGCCACACATAGAAACATTAGAGCATACTGTAATAATTCACTCTATGCTCTAATTGTATATACTTTCTTCTTTACTTTGATGCATGAATTAGATGATAATGCTTATGCTGTAAAAGTTCAGTCTAACAATGACTGTCAGTTCAGATTAGATGATCTTTGTGTTATTATGCAAGATGTGTAATTCCAGATGGGCTGTCCAGAGTTGCTTTGATTGCAAGATAGTGCTGTTATGACCAGAAAAGCGCAGACGTGTACTATCCAGAAAACCGCGTGTGTTGCTGTTAGTTTCAGCTCTAGTTTTGCCTTATTTGTTTAGGATCAACCTCCTTGTAGAGATGACAAAAATGAAGCGGCGAAGCAGAGACCAGAGGAGAGTGATTGTGAGATATTGGATGAGGATGCTGCATCTGCATCACACTACATGGTAAGATATCAGTCTATTTCTCTTTCTTTGTCTCAGTATTTTGAATTTATTGTAAAAGGTTTTAGTGAGAATTTTAATTAAGGTATAAGGTTTTATGCATCACATTATACTCCCTCCCAACAGGCGCTACAACACAGAACAAGCTCCATTTATGAAACATTGAATCCAGAGATGATAATGCATGAAGAAAACACAAGGAAGAAAAATTCAGATAAAAAGGTTTGTTTAATAGGGTGCAATATTACATTATTAACTCCATACATTAAAAATATGGTTGTAAATTTGAATATAGTCATGAATATACACAGAGTGCATAATAACTCTAGCTTGTTTCTTGAGGATAGAATCATGCAGTGAAGATACTTCATTACATACATGCATTTATGATAACAAATTAAAAAAACAAAACAAAACAGTACAATACAGCATTCGATAAAAAGGAAACTACAGTAATCCACCAGGTGTAATGCATAATGGGAAATTGATGCACATAAGCCTCCAAACTATGAGCAGTCTTGTGTGTGTTTGTAACACAAAACACTATTCTCATCATCATAGTGTTGCAGAAATATAACTAACATATTTAAAATGTTTAAATATATATTGTTTTCTGAACCCTAAATTGGTGATTAGCCAAGTATTCCTTAAATTTGTACATCATGATTGCTTTATTTCTGATTGTTAATGAGTTATCTAATCACTTCAAGATTATCCAATGATCTGAGGAAAAATTAATTGTGTGAAATAAAGATTATGTTTGGTAGGGGTGGAAAAGTATGGGAGCTGAACCTGAAAAAAAGAAAAATTGTTATAATTAGAATTTGAGTGTTGTTATTGAATACCAACAGTTTCTATTTCTGTGTTCTCTTTCAGCACCATGAAGTGCAAGAAGAAGTATTTGATTCTCTCTATGAAAACCTGTGAATGAATGAATGAATGAATGAATGAATGAATGAATGAATGAATGAGTGAGTGAGTGAATGAATGAATGAATGAATGAATGAGTGAATGAATGAATGAATGAATGAATGAATGAATGAAGTTAATTTTACCTGCTAGAATGTACTTGGTGTCAAATAAAGATTTTTTTTTTATATATATATATAATTTAATATTTTATGGGCCAGTGTAACATAAAATAACAAAATAAATGAAAGATTAAAACAATTAAAAGCTGCATCAATATGTGTCTTTTTACCCCAAACCTCATGCATGAAAATGAAAGATTTATTGTAGCCCGTGAAGGACCCGCCTTTGCGGTGTGTAAACCAATCAAAAGACAGCTTTAAATGTGTCCAACCAATGGGAACACTCGTATTAGAACTTCCTGCGTGTTTGTCCCTCCTGCTTAAGTGTCAACAATGGCAGCCGAGGGAGATTTTCTGATGCGCTACCGGGCAGTGTCAAATAAACTGAAAAAGTAAGAGCTAAAATAACATCTTTATATTACTAATAAAAGATTGTTTCAGTGTTAACTTTGGTAGACGATCAGTGTTGTCCACAATATTGAGCGTGACCGAAGAATGTCATGACAACACCACACACTAGCACGATGCTAATTAAATGTAAAGAGATACAAAATTAAATGAGCCTATTAATGAAGCATTTATGTATAAACAGCTGATGATTACATCTCGTAGATGTTTAATTTCATGCCAGCAGCTTCGCATAACGAACCATTCCAGCAGAGTACCTAGTGTCAAATTAATCTCATTTAGTGGTTTTACTATGTCGCTCCTCTCCTTGACATCACAGACGTTTTCTGCGGAAGCCTAATGTTGCTGAAGCAAGTGAACAGTTTGGTGAGTATTGTATCAGGCGACTAACTTACTCAGATCCCGTGATTCTCTGTAGCAATGCTGCTAGTCACTGTTTATCATTGCATGACATCTTTGTTCCTTAGGTCAGCTGGCCAAAGAGCTGAAACAGCAGGACTGTCCTCAGTATGCTGCCTTCTGTAACCTCGCCATGGCCCGGTAAATAATCAGTTAATTCATGCTTTTGATTTAAAATAAAATAAAAAAAGTAAAACATAATACATCTAACATTACAGTATTATATTGAGTAGAAGCTAAATATTTTCCAAATAATATTTATAATGCATGTTTATAATATTGTTATAGTGTAAATTGGGTCTTTATACATGAAAATATTTTGCCTTTTTTTTTTTTTTTTAAATTGGGGTCACTGATCATAATTGGGGGTCTTTGGTAGCTGAAAGATTGAAAGCCCATGTTCTGTAGAGCATGTTGAAATGTTTTCTCTCTCTCTTCGTAGCTGTGAGCAGACTCTGTTCAATGCTCCAGGAGAAGCCCTGGCTCTGACTGATGCAGCCCGACTCTTTCTGGCCTCTGAACAGGAAACCAGAGCGCTGAGGGCTCCCGGCTTCGATGAGAATATGCAGGCAGCAATGAACTGCTATAGTTTTGCTATTAAGGTATTTATTGCAATCAAATTTATTACAAGTGACTAAGCATATATAAACATGTTTTTAATTTGTAGAAAGTTGGGCTCAGATTTGAATATGCAGTTTTAAATAGAATCAAAAACACCTATAATAGGTGTGGAGTAAGTCATTTACACTGAAAGTGTCTTTTTATGTTCTTAATACAAGTAAAACAATGTTGCTTCTGCTCAGCTTTCTTTGCCTGGCATAATGTTATTTTAGTATCATTAAGATACTATTATATTTGTTTATTTTTTTTATTTTTTTTTAAATTGGTCTATATAGTTTCTATACATTTTTATTTCAGTTTTAGTTATTTTAATACATCAAAGTGAAACTAAATGAAAATGTTTCCTTGGAATTAGCTGAAATAAAACAAATTTAAGGGGCTGTTTATGCGACACCGTTTTTAACTTAAAGCAAAATTTTTTAAAGGGTTAGTTCACCCAAAAATGAAAATAATGTAATTTATTACTCACCTTCATGTCGTTTCACACCCATAAGACCTTCATTCATCTTCCAAACACATCTTAATATTATAGTGACGAGAATACTTTTTGTGCGCCAAAAAAACAAAATAACGACTTTTTAACAATATCTATATGGGCCGATTTCAAAACACCGCTTCATGAAGCTTCGGAGCTTTACGAATCGAATCAGTGAATCGGAGCGCCAAAGTCACGTGAGTTCAGCAGTTTAGCTGTTTGATAGCAGATCCGAATCACTAATTTGAAACAAAAGATTCATAAAGCTCAGAAGCTTCATGAAGCAGTGTTTTGAAATCGGCCCATATAGATATTGTTGAAAAGTCATTATTTTGTTTTTTTGGCACACAAAAAGTATTCTTGTCACTTTATAATATTAAGATAGAACCACTGAACTCACATGAACTGTTTTAAATATGTTTTTAGTACCTTTATGGATCTTCAGAGTTTGAATGGCTTTGCTCTCAATGCAGGCCTCACTAAGCCATTGGATTTCATCAACAATATCTTAATTTGTGTTCTGAAGATGAACGAAGGTCTTACGGGTGTAGAACGACATGAGAGTGAGTAATAAATTACATTATTTTCATTTTTGGGTGAACTAACCCTTTAATGTGTTTTTTGGCCGTAAATTGACAATTGTTTTTTGTTTTTTTGTTTTTTTTTTGTGTGGGCGGAGCCTACCTGGTTGCAGAAAACGACAGTTCTGCAGTAGAATAAAAAGTTAATTTCGAGTTTATATCTCACAATTCTGACTTTTATTTCTCGCAAATCTGAGTGTATATCTCACATTTCTTAGAAGGAAAAGCAGAATTGTGAGATATACATATTCTGTCTTTTTTCCTCAGAATTGCAATACTTGCAGACTTTTTGAAATAAACTCACAGTTGCGAGTTATAAAGTCTGAACTGGGAGATATGAACAAATGCAAGAAAAAATCATAATTTTAAAATAAAAATATTATAGGCTATGTTTAAAAGTTATCTATGTAAAATGTTATAGGTTTAAATATTATTTCTTGCTATAACTGCTATGTATGTATGTCCTCTATGAACTGCATATGTGAATATTATGTAGACTTACTGTTTACATCAAATTCCTGCTTTAATAGTAAACTAATCTTTGCAGGTTTCATCGGTTCAGTCTGTGATTTGCAACATAAACATCTGCGTTTAGCTTCAAAGGGCATTTTTAACGACAGTATTCTATAAAAATTAAGACTATATTTTTTCCCATTCCGATTCCGACATCCAGAGGCACAACAAAACATTTTTTTCTTATTCTCTGGATTTTGCACATTTTCCTCCACTTGCTACCGCTATTTTTCTGCAACCACTATGCGCACGCAGCTGCAAGTGATGTAACTGTGACGTTTGCTCCAAATGGGTCTATATTCGCATAGTTTTTCTTTACAAAGTGACAGTGCCAACTACTGGCCTGGCAGCATAATACAGCACTTTTAGTTGTTTTCGCAGATCCGTGTGTACAGGGATCGTTTAGACAATGTTTTCGTCTCTACGCAGAAAAACGCAAAGAAAAAACGTTTCCATGTTTAGTACATTGTTGTCGTGTAAACTTACCCTTATGTTTTTTATACTTTATTTCAGTTTCATTTGTGTCATTTCAACTAACAATTTATTTATGTTTTTAATTTTAGTTAATAGAACATCAGTCCCTCATTCACTTACTATTACTGCCTCATTCACAGTTAGAAGAGAGTATGAGGGTGAACAGCTAAATAACCACTACAAGCAAAGCAAAATTTGTTATTAAAGTAATAGTTCACCCTAAAATTAAAAAAAGTTTAAGCTAATTTTCGCTTGCTGCTAGCTGCTATTTCACATGCTTCATGATAAAATGCTCTTAAAAATTGATTAAAGTCATTTGAAGAGTACTTCTCTCTCTGCTGGACTAATATGGTAAAAAGCCTAAAATCTTGCAATCACATGCAGATTTTGTGTTTATTTAGATGTTATACTGCAAATATGTACTTATATATTGTTTAGGTCTATATTGAGATGAATCAGCCTGTTATGGCGGCCAGTCTCTCACTGGAGCTTGGCAATGCTCTGAAGGTGAGACATTAATCCTTGTAATACATGGGGTGGCTTTCTCCTAATAAATGAATTCAAAACGCATATTCACCTTATTCCACATTGCTTCGTTGTGATGTGGTCCTGTTTATAAATTTGTGTGTAGGAGATGAACAGACCGGGCGAGGCGATAGTTCATTTCCAGAGAGCTGCAGAACTGCAGATTCAGACCCCGATTGAAGCCTTGCTATCACTGTGGGAAATGGCCTCCTGCAAAATACTGACCCGTGAGTTCAAAAAGAGGAGCGTTTTTCTGTCAGAATGCAATGATTAATTTCATGCATTGAGCTTCAGATGAGGTTCTGCGGTTGTCAGAGGAGTGATGCGATGTTTGATTGACAGGTGATTATGATGGAGCTCTTGCTGTGCTCTCAGAGATGCAGCACATGTGTCAGGAGAGAGGACTACAGCTCCCCGGCACCAACACCCCTGTCGGTATGAACATAATGCACCTTCACTACATTCAGTAAATACAATTAATACAGTCAGTCTTAGTTTTAAAATCTAGGTGTGTGAGGTAAGCCTTTCATGATTATTGATTCATCATCTAATCGTGGTTATTCAAACTAATCACAATTATTTGAGATTTGCTGTTCAAATTTCAGTCACGATTTGACAAGGAACTTAAAAAAAGGCAGTGGCTATTTACACTAAGTGAAAATAGCATATTTTCTTAGTGATAGATGCTATTTACACTATAGGTGAAAATTGCGAAAGATTCTATTTACACCATGTAAAAGTATCAGTTCTTTGCAATGATAGTAAATAGTAATTAGATGCTATCTATACTTTATATTGGCAGATACTATTTGCACTTCAGTATTTTTGTACATGAACAGAATGCAATAATATCATAGAGTGTAAATTATTATATTTATTAAATTATTAAATGGATGCTGTCTTATTTGGAGAATAAAAACGCTCCCTACACCTTCCCCTAACCCTACCCAATAAACACTTTTAATATTATTAAACACTCATTAGCAGTGTACTTCCACTTTTAGAATATTTATTTAATTTTTATGCTTGGCAAAAGTGAGATTCGAACCCACATGGATCGTGTTAAAAGACAGGTCTGCGAGCCTTACTCGCTAACACTGCGCCACTGAAGATGTTGACTTTCACGCGTCCTTTTTAAAACTTACAGACATTGGTGGGCGGAGCTAGTGTAAATAGCGTTTGCCAACAAGGGACGCTATTTGCACTTATTGAAAATAGACACTGTTAAAAAAAAAATCCTACTGTTGTAAAGTACACAAAGTCAAGGTCTGCATACGAAGTGAAGGTTTGTGGGTTTAATCACACTGCATTATATTATAATTAATTTAATTATGTAAATATTAATTTTCACAGCATCAAAGTAAAGCCTTTTTTATCATTTTTATTATTATATTATACACAATTCAGAGTAAAAAATAACATATTAGGCATAGGCTGTCTCATGAACAAATCAAAATTAAAGTGCCCCTATTGTTCTATTTTAAAGGTTCCTAATTTTGTTTTGAAGGTCTCTTACAACATGTTCACATGCATCCAAGGTCAAAAAACACTTTCATTTTCTCATAATATACATTTCACCTTCTTGAAGAGTCTGAAAACAGTTTGTTTGAAGAGTCACTTTCTCTAAACTCCTTTCTATGAGCCTACTCTGCTCTGACTGGTCAGACGGGCCAGCCTGTTGTGATGGATTTACCACTTACAACAATACAATTAGAATAAAACACCCCTTACCATGCCTGAATTTCAGCTCTGGAGGCTTTCTTAGTGCTGGTGTCCTTTTTTCCGTATCAATTCCACCGCGAGTCCTCATGCTTTTGAAGTGCATACAAAGATGATTTTCAGCATCACCAACCAAACTCTTCCAGGCCTCAGCTACAACTACAGTGTTTGAGTAGACGTCATTTGCGGGCAGCCAATGAAGACCATAGACGGGGATTATGCAAATTAGTTACATTGAGTGAGGTGGGATTGCTGACTATTTGTTTCAGCAGTTCAGAATCGATTCTTTCTTTTAGGAGACAATAACTTTCTTTGTTGTGCACTTTGATCTTTAAATCTTTGCAGAGCTTTTAACAAAAAGCTGCATGAAACGTAATATTTGAAAAAGCATAATAGGTAAAATTGTTGATTTGAAATTGCTAGTATGACAGTTGAACGTCAGCACAAAATTCATGATCATGACAGGCCTGTTGTGAGGTTTCGTGGTCTAATTTGAGTGATTTTCACCAGATTTGCTGTTTATTTGGATTTGATGAATATACCCTGCAATCACAGATTTATAAGCCACAGTCTTATTATGTTTTATGACTGATATTCATGCTTGTCAAAGATCTGTTTTGCGGTTTTACTGAGTCAGCAGTCCATTTAGCTGTGTGGACATCAGCTAATAATAATAATAACGGGAAGGAAATGAAACTCGTGCTGTAAATACTAAAGATTCATGCTTCAGTTGTGTTTATCTTAATTCCAGGTGCATTTATGGATATCATAGCAAAGTGTGAAATCTCCAGGGTATTACTGCTTATGCTGCTTGAGGTAAAGTATATATTTTAAATAAGCTCATCTTGGACAATATAATAATAAATTAGTCCTTTACCATTAGTGTGTTTATTAACTGTCCCTAAACATACTATATGTTTGTGTCTGTGTTTCAGCCTCCCCCTCAAAAGCTGCTACCCGAACATGCTCAGACACTAGAACGATACGCCTGGGAATCCTTTGACTCACACAGTCAGGGTAAAACTTTCTAACTAATGGAGAACCAGACAGTGTTTTATTTGGTTGCTACTCTGTATAAACTGTTGTAACTGTCTGTCCTCTAGTAAACTTCCTTCCAGAAAACGTGTTCCTTCTCCTACAGTCAGTTGTGGTATGTATTTAAAATCTATTTATGTATAACTAGATTGTTAAACATAACCCTGAAATATGTTTTTTGGATTGTGAAATATGTAGTATTATGAGTCATAAAATAAGGAAGAAATATACTTACTAAATATACAAAGACAACATATTACAGTTCAAAAGTTTTGTATCAGTAACATTTTTTTAAAGGATTAATTTTATTCGGTACCAATTTGCATGTTCGAAGGATCATGTGACACTAAAGATTGGAGTAATGATGCTGAAAATAGGAATACAATTAAAATATATTACAATAGAAATCAGTAAGTTTAAATTGAAATAACATTTCACAATATTACTGTTTTTACTGTATTTTTGACCAAATAAATGTAACTTTGGTGAGCAGAAGAGACTTCAAAAACATTAAAAAAAATCTTAACAACCCCAAACTTTTGAGTGGTAGTATAGGATTTTTATTATTAAACTTTTTGTTGAATAATAAATTCTTATGTTGATAATATGATTTTAATTTGCACAAAAATGCAAAATAGAAGCATTTAGTGGTCTCTTCTATATTGTGCTAGAATGTCTAAAACACTATATACTGATCGATAGAAGAGTTCCTATCTCGGATTAAGATGGCTAAATGGTTTGTCTGGCCTGTTTACAGATGGCCTGTCAGGAAAAGGATACAGAATCCCTCAAAGCTCTTCAGACAGAACTATGGTAAGCTTTCTGCATTTCCCACCTTTTTTCAGGCAATTATAAATATTATATTTAAGCCTTTGCAATTAGGTAACCATTTTGCTCAACTTCCTCTTTCCTCACAACAGGCCTCTCCTTTCGGCAGAACAGAATCATCTCCTCCACTTAGTGGTCCAGGAGCGAATTACACCCTCCGGTCAGGGCATATGATTTGACGCCATACACCCCCACAAAACACTTCTTTTTGGAACATTCCTATGCCAGTGCCTGGTGCATTTTGCATGAGGACTGTAGAAGGTCACTGAACCTAGTAGAATTGTACAATCACATGACATGCAGGTTCGTCTCTTATACAAACATGCCACTTATACTCCATTTTCATATAATGGTGTAATATTGTGTTTAAAAAATGCTTAAAGTTGTAAAATATTGATGTTGTAAATAATAAAATTACAAAAAATATTCTTATGGCAAGGTTTTTATTTGTCTGATTTACTAAAATTAACTTCCTCCCTGGTTTACACTGTTTGGCTTTGCAATGGAAAAAATAAAATACAATCGGTGAAATAAAAATACATCTAGAACTGACTGAAACCAAACAAAGCAAAACTGGATAACTCAGACAAGGAGAGGAAATTGAATAATTATTCCCATAAAAATGAGTACATTTTGGCATTTAAAAAAAAAAAAAAAAAAGCATCTTTTGGAACATTCTGTGCTCTGGAATTAGAATCTTACAGGATGATCATCTGACCACATGAACATTCATCATGCTAATCAAAATAGCTGGCATAGCAACAGGACCCATGATGTTATTATCAAGAAAACCACACAGAAATAGTTCAGTAAATATGAGGGTAGAGTGTTTGTACAAAAAAGCCTACATGACCAAGTGAATGATCACAAACTGAACAGCACCATAATGTATCGCAGTAACAAAGATTTGACCCTTATCTTGACCTACAGTAGAGAATATCCTGTGCTATTGCCATCTACGACAAAACTGAAAGAAAATCTTAAATAAAATAAACTTAAGACAGCTATTTCTTAAAGTGCAAGTGATGTTTAAAACTACACTTTTATAACATATATTTTTCTGTATGTACTTTATATGTACAACTTAGTTTTTTCTTTATACATGTTATAAATACATTTTGTACAATTCGTTCTTGCATATACTGTATTTTCATATAATCTTTGCCATTTTTACACAACAACCCCTGCAATAACTTTTGTTCAGACCCTCTAACTGCCCTCAGTGCTTTGGAACGAGAGAAGGTGGCCAATTAAATCAATCCATAGCATTGCTCTAAATAAAAATGCAAAAAAACCATTTCTCTTCTTGTTTAGGAAACATCTCTGACCATTTTTTCCTGAAATGCTGAGTCGAGACTTTCACATATTTTGAACTTGTTCAAAAGTTTAAATGAACTGCTGATGCTATGATTTGTTGTGCACATTTCTACATTTTCAACAAAGGCCTGTAACATTCAAGACAGCTCATTAATTTTCGAGTACCGCACCTACATTTTGAAGTAGTACAGTAAGTCATAGTCCATAGTAAAGTTTGCATGACAAAAGAAAGGAATATTCAAGGCTGTACATTAGCACTGAGAGCGAGGGTTAAAGTTTACTCCACTCTCTTGCGCAGGACGATGTACATAATTCCTGTGAAGAGGGTCAGCAGCCAGCCAAACCAGGCCATGATGTAGGACCAGCCATACCAGCCATCCTTCTCACCTCTGTGAAAGTGATCGGTGTAGACTGACAGAGCCACCATTATGCAGAAACCTAGAGGTCCAAGAGAAATGTATAAATGTACAACAAAAATTAATGTCTGTACAACCAGTGTTGTATATACACGTATAAACTTTGAGATAACAAATCACACTAGTGGTCGACCAAGGCCAATAAATCTGTATTTTTTAATTATCAGCATCGGCCGGCAAGTTTTTCAGTGTCAGACTTTTATTTTGACAGTGATTAGCACTCGTTCGCCATCTTTACGGTCTTTGTAAATTTGAAAGGATTAGTTCACTTTCAAATGAAAATTTCTCCAAGATTTACTCACCCTCAAGCCATCCTAGGTGTGTATGACTTTCTTCTTTCTGAATAACACAATCTG
Source organism: Megalobrama amblycephala (assembly GCF_018812025.1). NCBI lineage: Eukaryota > Metazoa > Chordata > Actinopteri > Cypriniformes > Xenocyprididae > Megalobrama > Megalobrama amblycephala. The sequence continues at coordinate 21,631,134 of NC_063050.1, forward strand.
AAAAATATTAATAAATATCTCCGGGGGGTTAATAAAGGCATTCTGAAGCAAAGCGATGCATTTGGGTAAGAAAAATATCCATATTTAACAAATTATTAAGTTAAATATCTAGTGCGACTAGGGCTGTCAAACGATTAATCACGATTAATCGCATACAACATAAAAGTTTGAGTTTGTATAATATATGTGTGAGTAATGTGTGTAATTAATATGTATATATAAATACACACAAATGTATATATTTAAGAGAAATGTGTTATGTACAAAAAAATGTATTTATATATCATATAACTTATATAAAAATATAAATAAATACATATACTTGTAAATATTTCTCAAATATATACATGGATGTGTTTGTATTAATATATACATAATTACACACAGTACACCCACATATATTAGGCAAACTCAAACTTTTATTTTGTATGCGATTAATCGTGATTAATCGTTTGACAGCCCTAAGTGCGACGTCAATTATGCTTCTTCGTAAGTTGAATACGGAAGGCGGTCTGGCAGAAGCAAGATATTTTACTTTATCACTTGTTAAATATGGATATTTTTCTTACACAAATGCTTCACTTTAGAAGGCTTTTATTAACCCCCGGAGCTGTGTGGAGTGCGTTTATGATGGATGGATGCACTTTCTTGAGCTTCATACTCATTGGTCCTGTTCTCTGCCATTATAAGTTTGGATGCGTCAGGATATTTATTAATATATCTCCAATTGTGTTCATCAGAAAGAAGAAAGTCATATATACCTAGGATGGCTTGAGGGTGAGTAAAGCTTGGGGTAATTTTCATTTTAAAGTGAACTAATCCTAGTTTTGTCTAAAAATGTTTTTACAAAATATTAGACATAACTGTTAAAGAAAGCGAACATTATCTGAAAGTATTATAGCATTTAACTTTCTATAATTAGTAATATACAAGCAAATGCTATAATACTTTAAGTAAAAATGTTTATTTTACAGATTCAGTTGTCAATTTCAGTGTCATTTTTTTTGCATATTGATATATTTCTAATTAATTATTTCTAATTTAGTAAATACATAAAATAAATATAAATTTATTGCAGCAACTGTTATGCATGTGTTATTCACATTTTTTAGTTTAAATTATGAGTGATATAAAATATATCTGCTTTATATCAGCTATCGGCCAACCTGCTCTCTAAGATATCAGCATCGGCCATCAAAAAATCAATCACTAATATCTCAATGATGCCTTAAAGGTCCCGTTCTTCGTGATCCCATGTTTCAAACTTTAGTTAGTGTGTAATGTTGTTGTTAGAGTATAAATAAAATCTGTAAAATTTTAAAGCTCAAAGTTCAATGCCAAGCGAGATATTTTATTTAACAGAAGTCGCCTACATCGAACGGCCAGTTTTGACTACATCCCTCTACTTCCTTCTTTAATGACGTCACTAAAACAGTTTTTTGACTAACCTCCGCCCACAGGAATACACAAGAGTTGCGTTTGTAGAGTGTGTTTGTCGCCATGTCGTCGAAACGCTGTTATTTTCATCCCGCAGTCCAATCACCGGGTCTGATTCCGGCTCAAATTGATAGGGTAAAATTAAAGACATGTTTACAATAACACTGAGCGCGTGCATCTCCACGTTATGGTAAGAGGCGTGACCTTTCCGGGACCTTTCCGCTAAGCTGCTGTCGAATCACAACACAGGAACCGCTGGCACAATCAGAACTCGTTACGTATTTCTGAAGGAGGGACTTCATAGAACAAGGAAGTCATCAGCCCGTTTTTATGACAGTGGAAACAGCGGTATACAGATAAGTAAATTATGTGAAAAATACTGTGTTTTTTTACACGCGAAACATGAACACATGTTATATTGCACACTATAAACACAATCAAAGCTTCAAAAAACCACGAAAAACGGGACCTTTAATTTAAAGGCGTTTTAAATTGTAACCAAGCAGATCTGGCCCCCCCAATGACTACCATAGTGGGAAAAATAATACTACTTGGTTACAAACATTCTTCCAAATATCTTCCTTTGTGTACAGCAGAACAAAGAAATGTATACAGAATAGGAACAACTTAAGGGGGAGTAAATGATGACAGAATTTTCATTTTTGGGTGAACTATCACTCTAACCTCAGATTTCAACCTGGTCTCACAGGAAAACGTAACTATGTTTCGAGGTGGCGATTTCATATAAATTCGTACAATTACTAGAAAAAAGTAACCATGAAGGTCCACCCCAACTCCACCTGTAAACTAGGGCGTAAGGAGATTGTATGAAAACGTATGAATGAGATTCTGCAAATTTATACAAATTAGCCACCAATTTGCCAAAATGAAAAATAATTATGAACTGCCATGATTGTGTTGCAGATTTATAGAAGTAGAAACTTACAGGAGATGAGCTGCACAACTCCAGAGATGGTGAACCGCTTTCCTTTACCCAGAGTAAAGAGTTGGAATATGAACACGCACAGAGAGAACACAGCAAACAGGCAGGACAGCACCGCAAACGCCTGAACCGCCTGCAGGTAGTCTAGAAGGAAGGATTGAAGGGACGTCACATGAGTGTCCCAGTCTGTACACTGGGATCTATGGTTCCATGAAGAAAACTTTTCTATTGCACAAAATGTACTTTATATTGGAAAAGAGTTCTTCGGATTATTAAGATAAAAATTTTAAAAAAAATGGTTCGGTGAAAGGTTCTTTGGGGAACCTAAAATTGTTCTATGGAAATGTTGCAAAACTCCCTTTTTGAACCTTTATTTTTAAAAGTGTACAAGTGGGGACCACCAGTGAAAATACACAGATGCCTGAAAAATGCCTACAGTTAGAATTATTTGTCTTACCTTTCCTGTATGAGGTCGGTATATCCATGTACACCCAGACATCATCATTGTTCTCCATCACCCATCTGCCCCACAGGTCTGTGTAAAGGGTCCTTGTGAACCACCATGCCTGCGAAAATAAAAAACAACCTTTAGCTACAAGCAAAATACAACATAGTTAACAACTGAAAATTACTGACTACTACAATGACAGTACAAACACTTACAAATCACCACACACTTTACATTTCATTACATATACACATAAAAGAGGAATAATGTTAACTTACATCATCTATAGTTGCCCAAAAGAGGAAGAATATTGTTGTCAGATGAAGCAAGCAGATTCCTGCCAGGGCCTTCAACATATTCAGAGGATGAGAGGGGGAAACAGGGTGGAACGATATCCTGCTGAAAGGGACATATTATAAGACATAACATCTTGTGTTTAAGACATACTCCACATCAAAAGGTCCTGAGCAATTTAGCATCTACCTTATGATGGATGACTGAATGAGAATAGCCACGTTTTGAAATTAAAAAGTTGTACGCACGTACCAAGAGTTAACTGTGCACTGGTGTTGAGGAAGGAGGAGGAAGAGGGGTTTGATGACCCTTTTACATTATTCAAAATGAATGTATGCTTTTCATTCCCACAGTACTTATGTGTGTTTGCACCTAAGTCAGGTAGATTTTCCCAATATGCTGATAACAAGTAGCCATGGCCTATGACATCACCACATTAAAGATGCATGAATCCAAAGCAATAGATAGCAATTGTTTTAGCATCATCTAATAGGGTTTGGGATACTAGCATTGTTTCCACTGATTGCATGCATAAATATCCAACGACGATGTCATGAGGGAGAAGAAGGCGTTCTTTAATGCCCTTTTCTTAAAGTCACATACAGTAGGTGAACTGAGATGTCATTTAAAATGCCGATGCTGTTCATACAAACAACAAGAAGGTTTTAAGAGAAAACACTGTGTTAAATCCCATTAAATTACATAAACTAGGCTATAACCATTCAAAGCAGACGTTCTGCCAATGCATTCGTTTTTATACACATTATATGCATGTTCAAAATAACGATGATGCGATCAACAATGCATAACAGTCTGTTATTTATTGTCAAAAATCCACATTAACCTACATACATTAGACGAATATATGGAATCCTGATCCTATTGCGAAATCTCCCGCGAATTACAGATGTCCGACACAGAAGGAATTCGTGTAACGTCATACTTTCGAATGCAGCTTCATCTAAAGAATTTTGATTCAATTCTAAATGATCTATTACCGTTCAAAACATACTTCTCTTTGTGATATGTCGATTCTAATTCTAAAATGGCTTAATTGCATGAATAAATAATAACTTTACAACCTGAATTCTACAGCGATTGCACAGATAATAAAGCGTTACCTTGGGTATTTTTAAGCTCTCAATTTATTTCTTGCTTTTCGTAGCCTATCTGATGACCCACCATCCGAGGATTCGCACTTCCCCGCACCTCATCCGCTGCCTCGCCCCCCCTCCCGCACTCTTTTGCTGCATAGAGGACCCCACCCATCCCAAGGACTTACTTTTAAGTCCTTACGTATCCCACATCCAGATAGCGAAATCCTAGAACTGTATTGTCGCTCATGCACGATGTGTAGTAATAGACACACAAACGCTGGTTTCTCTGAATGTCAAAACAGCCACCAAAACATTTTATTCAAATGCCGAACTGCTGAATGTTTAGATGCCTCCTTAAAAGCACTGGAAGTTATACTTTTGCCGCATGCTCAATAATTCTTTGCAAGAGTTTGCGACGTCGTCATCCTGTTACCTAAAGCTGTGATGTGCTATATCTACACCGATCTATCCGCATGCCGCAGCATCCTAACTCAGCTCTTCTGGAGATGTCCGCAGACTCCACACTCGCCCGGTGTCGCACACATAACTGCAGGGTTAAAAGTGGTAGCACGGGACAAACGCAGCACATGGCTACCCGACAATAGGGCGACATCAGCGCCAGTCAAACCCCTTCTCTCCAATCATGATATAGTAGCGCAGGGGTAGAAAATGATGCGCAGGTATTTTGCAGCGGTTGATGAGTCATCTAAAGTACAGGTTTGGAGCGACACCTACTGCGGATTTAATGGAACAGCAGGTGCGATCAGGGCTAGTTGTCAATATTTTTTTGTTTGTTTGTTGTTGTTTTTTTCCTCTGGTGCATTGTGCATTTTGTTTCCAAACACCAAAGCGGTGTTAGAAATCGAATTTAAAATGCCACTTCGAGTTAAATGTTATAAATGAATAAAAATTGCAAAGAAGAAGTAAAGTAGAAGAAGTAAAAAATCGTGTCTATTTCATGAATTGTTCTGTGTTTAATGTTATTTCCATTTAATCTTTGCTGAACGCCTATTTCTAACACTTGTTTAGCTTCAAACATTTTCAAAAAGAAAATAATTTAAGTCCTTTATGGAATATGCTAGGCTACAATAACTTTGATCGTACCACCTACGCAGTGTTTCTCAACAAGGGGTCCATGGATGTAATGCCAGGGGGTCCTTATAAAATATCTGAATATGAATATTTGTATATTTTGAAATGTTCCCATAAAAGAAAAAGAAGATATGTAGAACATAACTGACAATATTACTGAATATGGGACAAGTCAACTAACGTAGTAGTAAATTATACTTGATTGCATTTGGTCGTCACAAAGACATTAATGATACCAACGAGCCAACGTTATTCTGTGGTCCTTGAGGACGGTTCTAAATATGACAGGGGTCCATTACTCAAAAAAGGTTGAGATTCACTGACCTACACTGAAAAAATGCTTTTCTTACTTAGATTTGTTGTCTTGTTTCCAATCCAAATATCTAAAAAGTCTTAAATCAGGGTATATTTAATATAAATATACCCTGCAGAGTTTAGCTCCAACCCTAATTAAACACACCTAAGCCAATCAAGGTCTTCAGGATTACTAAATTACAGGCAGGTGAGTGTTTTTTTAGGGTTGTAGCTAAACTCTGCAATGGCCCTCCAGGATCAACATTCCCCACCCCTGATAGGCTGTTTTCCAGATTAGAAAATGATGTAATGCCATTGGACAATTAACGTCAGCTGTACATCTCAAAGGCGTCGTTTCCCAACGCTACATTTCTATAGTTCTCAGGCTCGAGAGCTGTCTTATGTTATAGCTCGCTAAGTAGGCTACTGGTTTGTGCGAGCATACTAGCTATAAAATGAGTTAAACATTAACATTGATGAAAAGTGGCTTGATTGTATCATTAAGCGAACGGGAGATACAGCTATCCAAAATGAATGTGTGCGGTCATCTCTTAGTACTTTGTGTTTTATTATTGGATTTTCAAGATGTTTTCTGTAACGAATTTGGCCACGACGAGATTTCAGGTGGCGAATTCTTCAAGTTTTGGCGAAACTCAAAACAGCGAAGAAGTGTGAAATCTTTTGGAGATGCAAGACTGGAGACTGGAGATCAGACGCCACAAATTAAACCGCAGTTTGAATGCGGCGACCGAGTCTTAACAGTGTTTATAAGGCAAGCCGATGTCATCAATCTCGGAATTTATGAACGTAAGTGTAAACAATCTCCTCAAACTTACTGATAATATTCACATAAACCAAAATGCTAGTGTTTGTCAACGAATAATAACTTAAGGAAATTTAGACGGAACGTATTTTATCTCCAGCCATTATTTCTTAGACCTAACTATTACCTTATACCATTAGCAATATTTAACTGCAGCGGTTTTCTCTTCTGATAGCGCTTGGAAAACTGCTCCCCTTGGACCAGTTAGCAGCTTTTTGTGGTGTTTCTATCAGGACCACACGCACCGATGTCCGCATGCTATTCAGCTATGATTCATGTTATGTGAGACACGAGGCAAGCTTCCATTCTTTTTGTTTTCATTTCAGTCACAGTACAAGTGTTACTTGGGCTATTGAATAAGATCTGTTCACTTAGTCTTTTGTTTTTCTTTGTTTTTGCTAGGCAACTTTTTTTTTTTTAAAGGTGCACTCAGTAATTATTTATGCTCGTTTTGCTGACCGATATGACAATCATAATTCATTTAAATGAATATTTAAATGATGTATAAAAAATGGTTTGAAATTAATGATTTATGTCCAGAGTTTTTGAACCAATCTCTTGAATCATTGAGTAAATTTAAGTCTCTTGTCGCCACCTACTAGCGTAACAATGTAAAGCGTTTAAAACTCATTTTGGTCGCTGCCACATCAGTGTTTATATTTGGACTGTGAACTCTTATCCCAGTACTTTAAGTTTGCAGCACAGAAATGGCAACTGTGAACTTTACAAACTGTCTTAAATTATTGCTGCAGAGAAAAAGCAGATGTAAATTATGTGATAGTTTAATAGACATAACAAATTCATTGTCATTCAGATTGCGTGTTTGAACTGATTTCATTAATCGTGCATGCATATGGGACTATAGCTTAAGTATTTTTGTATGTCATTTGCAAATGACATACAAAAATATGTCATTTGACCCCCCCCCCCCCCCCAATTACTGTACTACCATGATCCATGTCCAGATACCCTGGACATCTATAACAATGAATGTAAACAAATGGTTTCGCTATCAGCCATGTTTTGGATCTCAACTTGTGGTCCTAAATAAGATGACCCTTAAAACAATTCACAATTCATTTTGTTCAAAAACATCCCAGGAATCTGAATATATATTGTCTCTGAGCTGGTATGGGACAGATCATGTCCTGTCCTGTCCTGCAAGTGTGACCCCTCCCTCAGTTGTCTGTAAGGACAATGCCATGGAACTGACTGTTGTTGATGGGACAGCAGATAAACTGTCAGTTGCATGTAAGTATTGAGTAATGGGAATAAACTTTCTGTGGTGACTAACACTTGTGGACTTTCTGATGTGTTAATATCACCTGTTTCCACAGTAAATGGGGAATGGGCACCTCTGCTTTATGTGGCCACTGAATGCTGGCGGAGGGAGCAGTCTAACCAGGGAGAGCTCACATTCTCGGTTCCATATACAAGCTGTGGTGTCAACTTCAGGGTGAGTTGTGGGGGGTTCTGGCAATATTTATAGATCTGGAAAAAATTCTGATGTTTGGTTTAAATGTAATTCAGGGAGGTCACTTCATCCTGGATTTAAGATCAAAAGACAAAATTACCTCACTGTCCTGTCCATATAAGCCAATACCAGTGTTTCCAGTCAAGGACTCAGGGGTTTCTAAGATAACCCAACCCCTGCCACACAAGCAACCCAGTGTATACCAAAAGCCACCAACTGTATTTCCTATGAAAGCAATTGACAGTCAGATTGTGAAGCAGAAGCAAGCATTTCCTAGAACACTCTCTCTACAAGCCAGAAGTCATTGGATGCCTAAGTTGCCATCTTTGCCTGGCTCTTTTAATCTGGCTGTAAACTTCCCATTTTCAGTCCCCATGCCAACGCGGCCAGTGCCTCTGAGACGTTTGACAAGTAAATATGTGGCACCCACTCCTGCACCAACCCCTGAACCGACACCTGAACCGACACCTGCTCCGACACCTGAACCGACACCTGCTCCAACACCTGCTCCAACACCTGAACCGACACCTGCTCCGACACCTGAACCGACACCTGCTCCTGTCTATACCTCTACCCAAGAACTTGATGCTTCAGTCACACAGGCTCCTGAATCTCAACCCCAATACATGCCGTATCCTTATTTCCAAAAACCTGCTTCAGCTCCTCAATTTGAGCCTTATTCTGCTCAGAAATATCAAACTTCAATGGTGCCGGTCCAAAGTACTTCACTGTATCAGCCTTTTGGGTCAGCTCAGAACTACAATGTTCCTAGACCTGATCCACTTCAAGTAAATCCTTCTCTTGCCAGTTTAGCACAGTATCTTCCACCTGGGTATTTCATATGCTCTTACAATCAACAACCTGAGATGTTTCAGCCTCCTGTTCCAAATCCTGCTCAACCTTTACAGTCTCAACCCAGTTATCAAAGGCCTGACATTACTCCGCTCACACCTGCTAATCCTGCTGCCCCTCCCGTGAAAGGTTACTCAAAACCGCAACTGACAAGTACTGTAGCTTCTAGCCCCTATGATTCTGGTAGTGAACTTTTCCAGCCAACTCAACGTTTCCAACCTCAACAGTACTCATACTCTTACCAAAGTCGTAATGGCCATCAGGGTTCCTCTACAACTCTCTTATCCCCTACTTCTCCGCTTATTCCCACAAATCTGCAGTCTCAACCAAGGCGTTATCTCTCTTACCCTGCTTTTCAAGATGCAAGACCCTTCCATCCAGAATATTACCAAAAGCCTGGTCAACCTAGTGAGTCAGTCCAACAGCCTTGGTCAACCAGTAACCTTCCTGTAAATGGGCTGTCTCAAGAGTCAAAACCATTGACACTAGCTTCAAGCCAAACACCTGAGTATCTCAAGTATCAGACTGGTGGAGATCAATCTCCAGATCTTTATCAGAGGCCTGTTGTCTATACCTCTGGCATGGGAATCTCAAGTCAATCACAATACCAGCCCAGTCAGTTTTCCACATTCCCACGTCGACCATTGAGACCAGAGGTAACTTCAGCTGATGTTTACAGAAATACTGGATCTAGTCCTATGGGATTTTTCCAGCCACGATCTATAGCTCCAGTTCCAAGTCCAAAGGCCCCAACGTTTACAGGCAATCATCAGATTACATCCTTTCCACCACCCATGCCTCGTTTTTTTCCTGTAAAGGGTGGTGCACAAGTTGCACAACTTCCTTACAGTCAGGGACCTTCAGTAAGGGGCATGTGGAATCCCCATGTCCACCCTGAAAGAACAAGTGAACCCAGCAGTCAGAATCCTCAATGACACCCTGCCACAAAACCAACTGTACAGACGGGGTGTTGTGTCCCCACGCTTCAGGTCTACCTCCTAAGTGCAACTGCCAAGAAAGGCATCACACTCAATCTTATTTCTACAGTCCTTCAGCTGAAGCGCACAATTAAAATGTGGACTGGATTGGTGTACAACAATGTTTTTGAAAAGATTGTCTTAATAAACTGTCTTTTGAGAAGTTGTTTAACTGATTTCAAGGTTTTGAGAAAAATAATTGGTATGGTGGTGTGAAATTGATGATTTAAACCGTGTATTCTACTGAATGTAATAAATATTTTGTAAACTGTATGTGTTGACTTATTTATTTAATGCAGTACTTAAAATACATGGATTTAGTTTTTGCATGAATTGTTTATCCTTAAGAGTAATTATGCGTCTCTGAATTCAGAGTTTCATTGTTCCCTTGTTGCTTAACAAAATTGCTTCCTAAAAAACACTGCGATTGAAAGCATTTAAGCAACTTTGTTTTAAGAAATGATCTCCAGAATTTACCCCAGTTTCACAGACAAGGCGTAAAGGTGCTACAGAGGATGTTTTGTTTTATACATTTTTGCAATATTACTTGAAACTGTCTTTACTAACTGATAAAAGACTATTTATTAGGTGCACTGAAAGGAATAATAATATATATCATCTGTGCATGAGGTAGGGCCTTAACATCAGCCAATCGTTTTACGCGATGATTGGTAAATTGGCGATGATTGGCCCTCTGGCTTGTCGATCACTGCCGTGACGTTCCTTGTGAGAGACATGCGCGGATTGGCCCTCTGGCTTGTCAATCACTGCCGTGACGTTCCTTGTGAGAGACATGCGCGGATGCGTGCTCCAGTAACTTTCCAGGCTCCACAGGCGCCGCATGCAATGTTTTGTCAGGAGACAGGAGTAACAACTGCAGATTGAGTTACCTGTGGTGAGTCCAACATAATGAATCCACTAACTACACGACACAGCGAATGCCGGTGGTAAACACTCGTGTTCCAATACTCGTGCACAAGTTTTGGGAGGCGTTCCCTCGAAAAGAGCTGTGAAGGAGGGGGGTTGTTCTTACGCATGCGCTCATTTCAAAAACTCACTAACGGTCTTTGGTTTCTCAGTTGACGAAAAGATCCTCTGTAGCACCTTTTAAGGAATTGTTTTTTGTTTTTTTTTTCAGTACAAAAAATGCTAAACTTTGACAAGTAATTTTTATTGTGATTTCATAACATTTGGATATGAATCCAACTGGGAAAAAAACTTGTGAAAAGATGTCTTTCAGTCATTCAAATAGCACATAGCAAATAGTGGAGCTCTACAGCCATCTACTGGTAAAAATTATAGTTTTTTTTTTACTTTTATAACTGCATTTTCCAAAAGATAGGCAAAAATCTTACATAAAACCATGTCAAATTATTCATGCTATGCCCATGAAAAGTTAGAAATCTGGGCCTTTTATAAAGTGAATTTTACATAAAAAGCTGCTTTTGCATAACCTATTTTAATTTTTTTTTTTATATATAAATTTATACAAATCCTCCAAAAACTGCACAAATGTTGAATAAAAACATTACTAAACAGAGTAAAATTACATTTGTTTTAAAAAAATATATTGTTACAAAATTACATTTTGTTGCCTGGGGTCTCCAGAGACCCCGAAGACCATGAGTGTAGCCCCCAACCAAAGACCGCACAAGGGTCAGGTCTCAGACTAAAATGCATGTTTAGGCTGTTTTAACTGTAACTGTCACTGACTTATCTTAAAATATGTTATTGCCATTGTTTTGTTTCAAGAAAGATGCACACCAGTAATGCTTTTTCTAAGGCGTTTAAAAAAGCTACCTAAGTGTCCTAATTGAACTAAGGCCTAATACTGCCTTAATCTAAGCCTTTTATTTGCACTTATTGTAGTTGTAAAAACCTAGGGTTTCCAGAAAATTATCTCCAGAAGCCATATCTTATACAATTCCAGAAATATCTAGAACAACATCCAAAAAGCGACTCTCTATTTGTAAAAGTCCACTTAGTAATAATGTGACATGGGGATGAGTGGTACTTCTTTACCTTGGTATCATTTTGAAAATCACTGACATAGATATACTAAATGTAAAATTTATGGGTAATTATAGCCAACATAATTATGCAATATACAACAATTACATGATTGTTGAAATAGTACCTATCCTTCCCAACTATTTTCATCATGAATTTAACCTCAAAGCTTTCAAACATGACAACACCTTGAGTGTAACTTTTCTTTTTAGTTTCATTGAACTTATCTCTAAATTATGCACAATGTATTTCTATATTAAATAAAAATATTTGTTTTTCAGTTTACTCAGTATTTAAGAAAAAGCACATAGGTGTCATCTGGGGGAAAGAAAGAAAATCCTCTGTAATACAATTTTGAAGCTATAAATATATACAGGGCTGTATTTCTGAGATCAATGTTTTCAGATATTATTGAGGTTTGCATTTGGATATTTAGACATTATCAAAGACTACTTGTGAAAGTTTATATTATATTAAGTTTATATTTTTTTTAAATGTTAGTGTTATATTGTTCAGTTTTGCATTATTATTACAGTCAAACCTGAACACAGGGAAAACATTGTTTTGCACATAACATCAAAGTTTTATAAAAATACAGCAAAAAAAATATACAGGAATGCTTTATCAGAGCCATCTTGATCTGATCCAATTTCAACCTCTTATTTCAGTATTCTGGCTCAATTTTGCCATATTGTTACAACCATATACCAGTTTGTTTGTTTGTGTGTGTATCACATATAAGGCTGTGCCACAATTCAACAAGTTTCGTAGCATTCCGATTAAGTTACATTAAAATAAAAACAACACAACACAATACAATACAAAAAAAACTAAATTCGATCAGAAGTGACCGAAGAGCAACAGATGGTTAAGGCAGCCTACATTTGAAAACGACGGTGATTGCCGACAAAAAAAAAATAGTGTCAAGTGACCATATTTGCAGGTGGTCTATATTAATTTGTTGATTGGATTCGCCGTTTGCCCATGCGAGGTAAAACAAACTGGCGATGTCTTGCGAACTAAAAACATTAACTACAGTCTTTATATTATTAACAATATCACTTTATCTCAATTGCCGTTCTTTTAGCGCTACGTCTGAGCGGCAAGGTTATTCAGGAGGAAGCAGTAGGCCTAGTAGTATGTTGTTGTTCAATTTTGTGGACGAAAGCAGTGCATTGGAATCGAACCTTTCAAGTCCGAATTTAAAGCGCATTAGACGTGCGAGATCAAAAAATAAGAATGAAACAATACCTCTACAGTCAAACGACAGTGCATCTATGCACTCGAACAATGAAAAAACTCCACTCAGAAGTTTCCACAAAAGAGCTTTCGAAGTCGAAGCTGGATTTCAAGGTGACGCCCCAGGTGTGTTTTCCTTTTTCTAAATGTGATAATATGAATATATTAGTTTGTCTTTAAAATGGTTAATAGGCCTACATGAATACGCAATTCATTCGAGAACCATGTTGCACGTTTTTGTATTTTATGGACAGCATTTGGGGGACCAGAAATCTCTAGGAAAATGTATCAAAGTGTGTCTAGCCCCCAGTCGACCGATATGTGGCTGGCATTACCCATGGTACACTGCTCAGAAGAGGTAATGACCTTAACAGCCTCTGGAAGCGAATACATGCACATCTTTGTAGTCAGAGGTGAGAATAAAGTGACTGTTATTAATGTTCAGGTTCTATGTTGATGCTGGATGCTTTTTTTTTTTTTAAACATTTTAACCTGCTGGTTCTACAGACAAGTATCTGGTGTGCTTTATTCACAGCGAATGCGGCCCCACTGCCTTTATTCCAGGTGCCTACATATTGTGGATATTCTATCAGGGTCACATGGAACGATCTGGTCCTAATAGCCCCATATGATGGGTGCTACATCACAAAAGAGGTGCCAAATATGTCATCTTATACTGTAGTTTTTTAGTTTGTATTTAGCAAGCATGCAAAGAGAACAAGAAAAAAGTACTCTATTGGTTTAAGTGCAAGACAAACTTTTAAAAGTTCTTGATGCCATTACTAGTCCAGAATTTGCGAAATCTTTGTATTTGCTCTGCCTCTGCTGACCGTTTTGTTAGAACACCACAGTTTCGACACATTTCTGACAGTTTGCTTGCTGTTTAATCAATAATAAATTATTTTATTCCCAGATTCCAAATTTTAATCAGTCTTTCCTCTACAGGATGGCAATTATGTTCTATCACTGCAGTGGTGGGGCAGTCCCATAAAGATATCCTGTCCTATGACACCTGTGGTCTCACAGCCAACTCCTTCCATCTTGTGCTCTCAATTTGGTATGGTCATTGCAATAGAAGGCGCCCAGGAAGCTGTTGAAAAACACATGGTTAAAGGTAACACACATTTAAGATTGTGCTGTTTTTTGTTCTGGCTGTCACTGGAGCAGAAGCCTCACCTTTAATTAAGCTAATGGTTTTTAACCTTATTTTAATACAAATATGATTGAATTCAGTGTTCTCACATCTATCCAAATTAGAAGCTTGCATAAAACTGTTATTACTTTGTTCACAGTTGAATCCATTTTTTTTAATGTGCAGTGAATGGGAACGTACTGCCTCTCCTATCTGAGACATGTGCATATCGCATATATTCTCCTCCTGAGGTCGTTCTACTTCATACCGCTTTCAGCTCTGAATGTGTGACTGTGACGGTAAGAAACATAAATTCAGAAATTCAAGGATTTGTTCACTTTCAAATTAAAATTTCCTGATAATTTACTCATCCCCATGTCATCCAAGATGTTCATGTCTTTCTTTCTTCAGTCTAAAAGAAATTAAGTTTTTGATGAAAACATTCCAGGATTTTTCTCCTTATAATGGACTTCAATGGAGTCCAAATGGTTGAAGGTCAAAATTACAGTTTACATTGATCCCAGATGAGAATTAAGGGTCTTATCTCGAAAAACCATTGCTCATTTTCGATTTTTTATTATTATTTTTTTATACGTTTTAACCATAAATGCTCATCTTGAACTGCCCTCCACAGGTCAAAGTTTGAACTAAATTGTCATATGCAATATGCTAGTGCAAGTATATAACAATTAGTTCAAACTTTGACCTGTGGAGGACAGTAATACACTTAGCAGTGTCTACACTGCTGGAATTCTAATAGAGAAGAAGAGCGCTAGTTCAAGATGAGCACTTAAAACTTTTTTTTTTTTTTTTTTTTTTTAAGAAAATGAGCGATGGTTTCTCTAGATAAGACCCTTATTCTTCGTCTGGGATCGTGTATAACGCATTGAAGCTGCACTGAATCTGTAATTTTCACCTTCAACCGTTTGGGCGCCATTGAAGTCCATTATATGGAGAAAATCCTGGAATGTTTTCATCAAAAACCTTAATTTCTTTTCGACTGAAGAAAGAAAGACATGAACATCTTGGATGACATGGGGGTGAGTATATTCAGAAAATTTTTTAATTTGAAAGTGAACTAATCCTTTAAGGTAATTTGAGTGTCTTACACTTGAGATAAAATTACCACAATTGTGAATTTTACGCAACTTTGTAAACTGTACTTGTTTTTGTACTTGTACTTGATTTTAATTTCTGTCATTAATAGTATGAAAAATACCCAAATAGTGACTCTAGACTGTGTAAAACTTCACTTAGTAATATAATGTGATGTGACATGGGGATGGGTGATACCTGGTATGGTGTTACCTTGGTATCATTTTGAAAATATTACTGATATCAATACCAATGCTTACACTAAATATAAAATAATTTATGGTTAATTATAGCCAACATAATAATGATGCTTAGGAAATTAACAACAATTACATGATAATTGTAGTAGTACCTATCCTTGCCAACTATGTTCTACCACAATTCATGGTTTTCAATTACCATTGGTTTTCTCTGGAAGCTTATTTCCACCATGGAATAAAAAAGGTAATTGCGACCTTATCTTGTAGTTCTGACAATTCTCAGAATTTGCAAGTTTATATCTCTCAATTCTGAGAAAAAATTCTGAATTGTGAGCAAACGTGCCACACGAGTCCTGAATAGTGAAGCCAAAGCGTCTAGATCGCCCCCAGGTGGCTGGAAGCAGTATAGGTCATAAACCCCGCCCTCTCCATGAAATGTATAGACCAATTTGGTGTTTGCAAACAGCGATGACGTTTTTTATGGGCGGAGCCTACCTGGTTGCAGAAAATGACAGTTGAGCAGTACCAGTCTATGGAAGCCACGAAATAAAAGAATAAAAAAAAGTTAATTTCGAGTTTATGTCTCAGAATTCTGACTTTTATTTCTCGCAAACCTGAGTTTATATCTCACATTTCTTACAAAGAAAAACAGAATTGTGATATTTAGCCTACTCGTTATCCTGTCTTTTCTGAATTGCAATTTATCCCGCAATTCTGACTTTTTTCCCCTCAGAATTGTAAAATAAACTCACAATTGCGAGTTATAATGGCCGAACTGGGAGTCATAAACGCGCAAATGCAAGAAAAAAAGTCAGAATTGTGAAATAAAAATTTTATAGACTGTTTAAAAGTTATCAGTGTAAAATGTTATAGGTTTAAATATTATTTCATGCTGTAACTGCTATGTATGTATGTCCTCTGAACTGCATATGTGAATATTATGTAGACTTACTGTTTACTTCAAATTCCTGCTTTAATAGTAGACTAATCCTTGCAGGTGTCATCAGTCCAGTCTGTGAAACGTCTCCGTTTAGCTTCAAAGGACGTTTTCAACGATGGTTTTCTTTAAAAATGAAGACTATATTTTTTGCATTCCGATTCCAACATCCAGAGGCACAACAAAACGTTTTTCTCTTATTCTGTGGATTTTGCACATTTTCCTCCAATTGCTACTGCTACTTTTCTGCAACCACTATGCGCGCGCAGCTGCAAGTGACGTCATTGTGACGTCTGCTCCAAAGAGGTCTATAGAGTACCTCAGAGATGACGTGTTTTTGTAGGCCAACCCGGAAGTTAGCGGCGCACGGGTTCCCTCGAACGAAAGCCTATGCAATTTTCCCATAGACTTTTGGAAAATCACAAAAAAATAAGCTCTGTGTTTAACACTGTTATGACACTTACACGTTTTGTCTATTAAGTTAACACAACATTTATACATTTTGAAGCTTAAATAAAGTCGTCAGATATAAAAAGCTAACAGTAGGCTATAAACGGACTACAGCACACTATGGTCGCGGATCAACGTCACCACCAACATGCTTATCCACTTTTTCATGAGAAATGCTGTCCAAATGTCCTGTTTGTCATGATGACCTCTAAAGTCCCCGCCAAAGGAAGTAGTCCCTTTTAGCAGCTTGTTAGCAACCACCATTTTTAAGACACAATAAAGGTTAAAAAAATCACAAGCGGGTTATAAATGGTGTTTTATGTCATAGATCAAAACGTGAAAATATTTAGAGACTTTGCTAACCATAGAGCTTGGGTGCTTCTCAATTCTTATTTGTGCATCCTTGTTTCCTTTGCTTGCTTCCTTTCCTTGCGTCTTAGCTCCACCCCTTCAGGATGCAAGGGAAGGACACAAGGAAAAGAAGCGAGGATGGAGGAATTGAAATGATATATCTTCGCTCCCTTTAGCGTCACTTCAAAGCGTCATCAGCTGCACTCGTGGGAGTTTGGTTATTTAAAAAAATATAATAAATATTAATAAAGCAAGATGCCCCATTGAAATATGTGAGATGTAAAGTTTATTTAAACTGCAAAAGTTAAGCATACATTTAAATTGTGACAGATATGAAGGGGGAGGAGAATTTATGCGTTCGTTGGGTTTCTAGACGAGAAAGACTTCAGCAAAGGATACACCTGTGTATCCTCGCTCATAACTCCTTGCGAAGCCTCCTTGTTCCCTGCCTCCTTGCAGTGCAATTAGAGAATTGAGATGTCCTTCAAGATGGCTGAGCTCGATCAGTTTCCGGGTCATAGGATGGAGGACGGAGGAGCGAGGAAACGAGGAGGGATATTAAGCACCCCTTGTTTCAGGCGATTTAGCAAAAACCCATAGAATTTAGGGCGATGGAACAGGAAGTCCTAAAATGCTAACTCGCTTCTGGGTTTTGCATACAAAAACACATAATCTCTGAGGTACTCTATTGAAAGCAAGCGTGCCACACGAGTCCTGAAAAGTGAAGCCAAAGTGTCTTGATCGCCCCCAGGTGGCTGGAAGCAGTATAGGTCATAAACCCCGCCCTCTCCATGAAATGTATTGGGACATGAGACAATCAGTAGCCGCGTTTCCACTGCCGGGCCAAAGGTGGGCGTGCTAGTGCGTGCCAGGGCCGGTCGCGTTTCCACTGTCACTTCCGGGGCTTGATTGTGCCTCTTCGGTGCTTCCTCGGTGCCAAAGGCACAGGTTTTTTGGCCCGCCAAAAACCTTGGTCCAAAGCGGGCCAGCTGGGGCTTGAGGTGCGGTCGAGGTGAAAGGCGGAGCTAATTGTAGTCAGGTGATGGTCTACACGCTGAAATGGGTTGGGTTGTGTGACGTTTGATCAAGGGTGGTGTGTTTAAGGGCGGTTTTTAGATCAGCCCTGTGGAGCTAGCAGACCGACAGTGGAAACGCAACTTGATTTTGGCCTCGGTGCCTAAGGTCTGTGGCCATAGGCCCAGCCCGGCACGCTGTTAGCCCTGGCTCGCACTAATCAACTTGTCTTGAGTAATGAGACAACAGTCGTGAGAGGTCAGGATATTTATTTTTTTATTCCATGGCGGAAACAAGCTTTTCATATCTTAACAAATCACTAAAACACTTAGTGTCCTCAATGTCACACAAGATCCTTGATGGAAACTGCTTGCTTTGAGAAGATATGAGCCATATTTCAGTTCAAGAAGTTTCACTTGCGTTTCTGTAGGATGGAGAGAACATCGTCGTCGTCATCTTGGACGGAAAGGAGTTCACCCTCTCTTGTCCATTTCCTTACCACCTGTCTCGATTTCTTCCCTACCTTCATCCTCATCCATTCCATGAACCACAGCAGCCTGTAACACCTAAACCAGATTCAACTAAACCTGTTGTGATCCCTCAGCTTCCTAATGAACAACCTGCAGTACCACAGTTTCATCTAAAACCTCCTGCCGATGCTCCTCCTGAACCTTTCATACAACAACATCTGCCTCTACCTGTAGACCAAATACCACATACACATGAACAGATGGTACCCCAATACCCAGTGACGCCCCCTCCACCCTATGCACCAAAGCCTATATCCTGTCCCCCCTATCCTGAGTCATTCTGTTCTCAGTACCCCATCATGTACCATCATCCCCCATATCATCAGCCAGCCATGACCACTGCTTCACAACCAACCATCCAGCCAATGCCTTGGACCTCACTTTCTCAACCTACATACAATCCACTTGTACAAGAGAGACCGTTCCCCCAGATTCCTGTGTTTCCTTTGACTTCCACTGAAGAACCCCCCAAGATGTCTCCATCACTTGTTTGCATGCAGAACAGATTAATGGCAACTTTGCCCTCAGCTAGAATGGACTCCATTAAAGTCAAAGGTGAGCTAGAGTATAGTGACCTTTTCATTGTACTGGGCTGAATATAAACTGCTTTGATGCACATATTAAACATATGAAAACTTTGTGTGTTTTTGCTCTTCTCTGTGGTGTTAATACTTGAAGATGTGAATACAAATACCTGGATGTCCATCGCATCTGTCCCAGCAGCCTGTAACTACGTACTCCAATCTAGAGGTGGCAGTGTTGAGCTCTCTTCACCACTACCTTCCTGCCACACACAAAGAAAGGTGAGCACTCAGTGCTGCATATTCCTGTGTTATTGAATAACTCGGTTATTGAATTGAAATGGAATATTAAACCTTAATTCAAAATTGGAATGTGGTGTGTATTTTAAACAAATCTCATATAAAAGTAATTATGATTTTAAGGAAATTCTAAAGGCTAGAAGAAGGTTAATAATCAACTTGTCTTTAGTAATGAGACAATTCATCCCTTTTCCAAACAAAAACAATGCTGCATAATGAAATGAAATATTTTGAAGTGATTTTTCTTTTTTAATTACTAAAAAAATTTAGTTTTGAGTTAGGAATGGCTTTTGGTGAATTTATGCATATTGCATATAGTTTTTATCAGGTATCACATGACTCTTTCTTTCATACTTTCTCCTTTCTTTTCCTCTCCCTTTTTACCTCTTCAGTCCCCCACAGTGATCTCTCTATATGTAAGGTTCTGGGATTTCTCTCAACTGCGATTGCGGACCCTACAGCTTCAGTGTCAGTACGATGGAGATGAAGGCACACAACCTACAGTTCCTCCATTCATATACACACCTGCTCAACCATCACCTCAATTTCAGGTGGTGTGTTCTAGCCAACATATGAGTGTTAAACTACCTCCTGTACCAACATCTGGGCTCATTGTACAAGGTGAGTTTGTGGTCTGTTTTATTGATTCCCATGACAATGGGGCAAGTAAAGTTTGAGGTCATATGATTTATGTAAAAAAAAAAAAAAAAAAAAAATTTTTTAATCTGACATTGTTTTCTTTTATAGCTGCTTCCGGTGGGATCAAAACAGAAGCTACTCCCATATTGAAGGCTCCAAGTTATTGTGGGTACTCTGTAAGAAGGGGTAAAGATGGTGCCATCAACGTCCTCCTGCCTTACTCTTCCTGTCACATGACTCAAAAGGTCTGTGATGTCATTAATTGTTATGCAAATCGTATGACTTTGACTTCATGAATATTTGTTTCTTTTAATCAGGATGGGCAGTACAGAATTATATTAAAATATCAGACACCGGAAAGGCGTACAGTTGAGTCCTTTCTGTCATGTCAGGCTTCTTTCAGTCAAGGTACAGTATGAATCTTTCTTATAAACAGTGTTGAGGAAGGTTACTTTTTTAAAGTATTGCAGTTACTTTTGTGTTACTTTTTCTCATCTGGGCTGGGCTTAATCTCAACCTCAGACATCACGCTCACCGGCCACTGGCTGAACATCAGATGCATAAGGCATAAAATTATAAACACTAAAGGAGTTCAAAGTTGCCATCTGAATTGCTGAATTCTACAGAATTTCCGGGAGATGCGTGTCGCATTCTTTAAAGGAACACTCCACTTTTTTTGAAAATAGGCTCATTTTCCAACTCCCCTAGAGTTAAACAGTTGAGTTTTACCATTTTCGAATCCATTCAGCCGATCTCCGGGTCTGGCGGTACCACTTTTAGCATAGCTTAGCATAGTTCATTGAATCTGATGAGACCAATAGCATCTCACTCAAAAATGACCAGAGAGTTTAGATATTTTTCCTATTTAAGAGGAGGAGGAGGAGGGTCTAGCTAGCCTCTGTTTTGTTTGACAACACTTCGAACATCAACAGGAAGTTACATCCACCCAGGATCACTTAGAGCACCTTTAATTAAAGCTGCCATGAACTCCAGACCTTCTGAAAGGTCTGGCTACACTAGGCGAGGCTGAGCTTGCTTATTTGTTTATTTTTAACCTCCCGTAACTCATGTTACTTGTACTGCCTTTGAATGGACTCAAACATTAAAATTCACATTTTTATTGTGTAGAATGTAATGTCGCACCTGATCAGCGGCTGGTCTGTGGATCTGGGGATTTATCATCATTAGAGTGCCATGACAGAGGCTGCTGTTATTGTGTAGATACCCAGTCGTGTTATTACCCCATGGACGGTGAGCTGGACAAACATTATTAAATTCAAACAAATAATAAACCTTAATTCATAATTGGTACTTGATGTGTACTCTTTACCAGTCTCAAAGTAATTAAGTAAATGTGCAAAATCTTTTAAACAAAATGTGTTAAACTGACAGCCATATTTTACAAAAATGTTTGTGTGTTTGTTTGTTTGTATAAAGTTGGCCTTTTTTTTTTCTTTTTAAGAAAATGATTTCTTAACATGGGCATTTTCGTGAAGCGAAACATGGTACTTTACACCTGTGCAATTTTCTGTGTATCCCAATCAGAGTGCACAATGGATCGACACTTTGTTTTCTCGGTTCACTCATCTGTCGCGGATCCACCCTTTTCCCCAGCCACCCTTGTCACGGCTGGCAATAACCCTTGCACACCTGACAAAGTTACTGCTGACTTGGCCCTCTTCAAGATCCCACTGGATGAATGTGGGGTGCACAGATATGTGAGTAGATTAGATGCAATTGTTATGTATCTGAGGGTGTATTCACACTTGTAGTTCTTTTGGACCAGACCAAAAAAAAGAAAATGGTGCAATTAGTTCTGGTTTGCTTAGCGCTCACACTGTCATGTTTAACTCAGAACCAAAAGATACATAAACAAAAAGCGTATGAGCTTTAGCTTTTGACACATTTTGCAATGAAACTAACCAAACACCTGAAACAACGCTCCATACTGGGCTTAATTTACTTGTTTGTGCATACATATGATGGTATTTTTAACAGCTTATGAAATGTGTAAAGGAGTCAAAACAGTGGCAGGAATTCATCTGTTGCACACAAATGAAGATCTGCTATAAGAAAATGGCAGTTCCAAAGCTTGTACTGAACTGTAAATTTGCAACATCATGACTGACTAGAAAATCCAGTTATGCTTAAGCATCACATCCTGTTTTGGGTTCGTTCAGATGTCTTTGGATTGTTGCGTTTATATATTATGTGAACTGCACCAGAGTTCATTTGGAGTGGATGACAGCGTTCACATTTATTCAAATGAACCAATCCACACTAGCAATCGTACCAAACCTGCCCTGTGTGAACACACCCTGAGAGTATGTATACATGCAAGTCTAACTTAACTGTCTGTAGGAGGTGGGTAAAACAGTCATCTACATGGTAGAGATCCTGAATAGAGTACAGCCCATCAGTCTAAATTACGGCACCATCACTAGAGATTCGCCTGCAAGGTACAAGTGAAAATACAGTCACACCAATACTCAAAGAACCGAGCAACGTGCTGAGACTTCATGTTCCCCGTTGTCCCAGGCTACTGGTTGAGTGTCGGTATTTACCCGGATCTGTGGTGAGTGTGGGTTACCTGGTGAAAAGCCCCTCCCTCGGACCTTCTATCAAAGCTCAGGGGGTGTTTGGAGTTCAGCTTAGGATTGCAAAAGGTTTGTTCACAACGAAGCCTAGCTGAATCATCTTATAATATGCTGGAAAATATAAATTATTTTCTGCAGGTGTATTCTGTTTCTGTGTTCAGGAAACTGATGTACACATGAATTACTTTAAGAAAGAAGTGATTTATAAGATTTTGTGCATTAACTGCAGCCTCTTTTCATTCAGATGAGCACTATGACAGCTTTTACCCACAATACCACCAGCCCCTGCATGTGCTGCTGGGGAAACCCCTTTACCTGGAAGTGCGTCTGCTAAACCCTCCAGAACCCACAGCTACGCTGCTGGTGCATTACTGTGTTGCATACCCGCGCTCTGCAAAATCAGCCTGGATCCTTATTTATGACGGGTACAAGGGAGAGGTTTCTTCCTCTTTTCCCAAAGAAAATCATCTATCTATTGAACTGTCAAAATATCTATCTGCTCAAGCAACAGATTAATTATATACCCTTTTCAGGTGCCCGAATTTTCTTGACCAGACCCCAACCCACAAGCCACCTCCTACGCCTGCAGAGGCCCTGACCAATCATGTTAGACGATTCACAATCACTACATTCCAGTTCCTGTCTGAAGATGCCAACCTGCTGGCAGAGGAGGAGGTAAAAAGCAGCTCTAGAAGTATTTAGAAGATTGTGTCAAATATGCACAGAAAATTTGAATTAAAGGATTAGTTCGCTTTCAAATGAAATTTCCTTATAATTTACTCACTCCCATGTCATCCAAGATGTTCATGTCTTTTTCTTCAGTCGAAAAGAAATTTTAAGGTTTTTTATCAAAACATTCCAGGATTATTCTCCTTATAGTGGACTTCAATGGCCTCCAAACGGCTGAAGGTCAAAATTTTAGTGCAGCTTTAAAGGATACCTATGTCCTACGCCTTCTCTATTTAACTTATGGAACGAACGTGGTGCCAGTTTTGTTTTTTCTGTAAGTAGAATAGGGAAGGACATACAGTGTAAGCTTTTTGAAGAATACGGTAAGCGGAAGCACACGCAAGGAGATCATTTGTGTTTTGAAAGCATATACAGTTGTATTTTTTTTTTTTTTTCTTTTCGAAAATGACCGATTGTTTCGCTAGATAAGACCTTTATTCCTCATATGGTATTGTTTAAAGCCCTTTGAAGCTGCACTGAAACTGTAATTTGACCTTCAACCATCTGGAGGCCATTTAAGTCCACTATAAGGAGAATAATCCTGTAATGTCTTCATCAAAAACCTTAATTTTCGACTGAAGAAAGAAGGACATTGACATCTCGGATGACATAGGGGTGAGTAAATTATCAGGAAAATTTTATTTGAAAGTGAACTAATCCTTTAACGTTTACACTTTCTTTCGATGGTCCACTTTAGACATTCTACTACTAACTATAAGTAAATTGCAACTACATATCAACTAACCCTCATCAGAGTACAGTTACAGTTAGTAAACGGTTAGGGTTCGGGGTAGTAGAATAAGTTGACGCCATTTCAAAGTTACTTATATTTAGTTGAATGTCTGTTGGGAGACCAAGTGTTAGCAGATATTTGGCAGACAGTCTACTAATACTCAGAGTCAGTTGACATGTAGTTGCGAAATTACTGTTACTTAGTAGAATGTCTAAAGTGGACCACTGAAATAAAATGTTACTGAATTAACTTTTAAAACATCTCTTTTTGGCTTGTTGCAGATTTATTTTATGTGTTCAACGGAGGTTTGTCTGCCCTCAGATGGTCCGTGTGTTGAGGGTTGCTTTGGAGGTGAGTGTCAGCCATTGTACTCCCAGTATGCAGTTATGGCCACAATTTCCCCCCCCGAAATAGCTTTGGCCCTAAATAGGTCTACTATACAGTCTCTAGAGCTCTTAACAAGAGAAGCTCACTTGTCCTACTCTCCTGTTTTAGTCAGTTATACATTTTGCTGATTTGTATTTCATTCACCCAAAGCACTTTCTTTCCAGATCCCTCTGTGAAGTTCTGAGAGAAGATGTGTGAGCTGGATAATACCCAACTACTAAACTACATTCTTTTTGTTTGACAGATGTGCAGTGTCTCACTAACAATTGAAAAACAATAAAGCTTTGAAACAGTCATTTTCTTATGCCGAAGTTGTACTTAAATGGCATCCAATTAGATGGATTTTAGAAGAAAAAGCTGTGAAAATACTTGTTGATACTAGATTTATGCACAAGTTCAACATGTATATTGTGAAACAGATAGCTATAAACAAATGTTTTGCAGTGACTCAAATGAACCTGCGGCTGTCAGCTGCATTGCTGTTTGACTCATTTCTGTATCACTGGATCCATCTATATGAGTCAGCGTTGCATTTAATTGTGCACTTTTTTTTTTTGTTGCATTCATTGTTTTATTACTGGTGTGCAGCTATGGTGACAGTTTCATTTTTACAGCTGACGTAACGCTAGGTTAAGAAATGATGACTTGGTTTTTACATATAGAAGAAAATAAGCACTCGGACTTGATAATTATTATTTATAATACTTTTGTGTTTTGTAAAGCTAATGTACATTCACAAAGGTTGTAGACACACGGGTCCTCCTGGAGGAAAGTGTGTGTTCAGCTGAAGGGTCTGTAGTGTTTTCTGCTGTGTGTGATCAGGTTGGAGCTCTGACTGAAGGCTTTACCACACACTTTACACACATGGGGCTTCTCTCCTGAACAAAACACAAAGTAAACCTTAGTGTAAAACCGGGATCAATCAAAACATGCACTCAGTATACTGTGAATGCAGATTGCAGTGGTTTTCTAGTGTTCTGACAATGGACAACCTTTCATTTATACAAATGTCTCTATTCTGTGTTTAAGTTCAATGTTTATTCTGATCAAGGTGAGTCTCACCGGTGTGTATGAAGGTGTGTTTCTTCATGTCGGATTTCTGGTGGAATCTCTTGCCGCAGTACTGGCAGGGATATGGCCGTGTGTCCGAGTGGATCAGGAGGTGGGTGGACAGAGTGGATGAGCGTTTGAACACTTTCCCACATTCCTTACACTCAAATGTTCGTTCCTGAAATGCAAACTGAACAAATCATCACATGCACATCAAAACAGCATACTGAAATATGACTGCTTAAACAGTTCTTTTTATGAAAAAGGAAATGTTATATATAGACATGCACTAGAATGATTAGAAGCAATAAATTCAGAGGAATAGCATTTTAAAATATATTCAAATAGAAAACTATTTTTTTTTTTATTATATTTCACAATTTTACTGTTTTACTGTATTTAATCTTCATCAAATGAATGCAGCATTGGTGAGCATAGGAGACTTCTTTCAAAAACATGAAAAAAAAAATGTATTCCAAACTTGACTGGTAATATATATTTAGGCTATGTAATAACTAACTAATACATAATTTGTATCATAAATCATGTGACACTGAAGGCTGGAGTAATAATGCTGAAAATTCAGCTTTGTCAGAGGAATAAATGACATTTTAAAATGCATTCAAATAAAAAACTTTGTAATATTTCACATTTTACTGTATTTAATCATCACAGAAATTGAGTCTTGGTGAGCATAAGAGACTTCTTTCAAAAACATTTTAAAAAATCTTAATTATTCAAAACTCTTGATTGATAACGTATATTTAGGCTATGTAATAACTAACTATAATATATAATTTGTTTAAAAGTAACTTAATTCTAAAAAAGTCTGCTTATTTCTGTACTCGCATAACATACTGTACTCACTTAATGTACAGAAACAAGGTATGTAGGCCTACTAAACTACATATCTTATACTAACATATATATAGTTATAGTCGACATATATGAAAAAATAAGTGAAATAAAGTTGCAATTGGCAGATAAAGTTGCAATTTCAAGAATTACACCTCAACTACTAACTAAGGCTGCAGTTACAGTATTCAGCACCAGAGGGAGACATTTAACAACTTTTGATCGTGAATACACAAAAGTCATTGCAAACTAACGTTCGTACCTTTACCCTGCACGGCATCCCTGGGTCCTTGCTGTCATGGAATACCAGAGAGCGTCCATGATGATGACTACCATGCGATCTGTACACGTGAGACTCCAGGCGAGCAAGAGAGGAGAAAACCTAATGGAAAAGTTAAAAACAGACCTGTTTAAAGAACGTCTCAGGAAGTGAAAAGCTTTTTCCCCTGTCACTGGAAAGGCTTGAGGCCAAAATATAGTCTACTTAAGTACTACTCAAGGAAGATGTTTTGTCATGTTTTTATATTATTTATGGACTGGAGGAGCTGATCAAGTGACCCCTGATCACACTGTGGGTTTGTGTTTTAATAAAAGCATTTCTTTCGAAGGTTTGCCTGAACACAATTTGTTTCACTGTGTTACATAAGAACATAAGATTGTCACATAAGATCATCTTTTTTGACTTTTGACACCAAATGCTATACCTTGCCACATAAGCTGCACTGTTTGGGGCCCTGATCCCTCCGAGGACTCGTCAGAGAACAGTCCAGAGAACTGTCTCTGCTGTTGAGCCCGTGCATGTCTGTTATGTCTCTAGAGTTGACAGGTAACCAGGGCACTGGAGACGGAAGAGGGCCATACCGGAAACCTGCTGGATCTGCAGAAACCAATGAAGAACAAGTATTAATCATACAAGACGCCTCACTCACTCCCTCACTCCCTCAATAAATCTTGTTGATTAACATACCTGTTTTCCAGCCATTATCGGGACTCTTGTGTGTGCTATTTTGCTGCATAATTGGAGAATATGGTTGTATCTCTTGGCCTGATTCCTCTGGCAAGGTAGCGACTTTTACGGGGACAGACCAGCCCACCAGGCCTAGATAGGGCACATCGGCTATGGGGAGAGAAGAACGAAAGCCTCCCTTCCTGCTCTTTTTCACCAGAAACGAACGAGGCATGATGAACAGAGAGAGCTAGAACCAGTGACAGAGAAGACTGTCGTGGAGGGCTAAAAATGGAGAGAGGAAAATATATGACAACCATATATACACGAACATGATGCATTTTAAATGCGTGTTAAATCTCAGCATATATACGTATTATGATTTAAATGAGGACTGAATGTTGTGCGCTGACAAACCAAATTTTGATTTATGCTTTTAATGGAAAGCACAGATTCTAAAAGAATGTTTCCTATATCGCTCTGCATGCTCGGCTCTGATTCAGCATCAGTGACTCCATATTTTGCAAGCAACAGCCTTTGTGAGGGCAAAAATGCATTTCCCAAATAAAAGGATAAAGCATTTTTAAATAACTATGAAATATGAACCCAGGATACTAAATGGAAATTTGTTTTCATCTTACAAGTCAGAAGCTGCTAACCAACTACATGACTTCTTTTGAAACACTATTATTTACAATCATTTTAATAAATGATTTAGATGTTATGTTGAGTTTTAGCCAAGGTGAACTATATTTAAATTTGAAAATAGGGATATTTAATAAGCTAAATGTATTGTATATTGAAGGCGAGCATGTAACAAATTCGTATTGGTTTTATAAGAGTTCATTAAATGCTCAAACTTAAACAGTGATGATAATTGTTATGATGAATCATTTTGGTCTTGGTCATTATCGGTATCCTTCAACATTAAGTTATGAAGCTGGCAAAATATAAACACAAAAATGTACTCACTGATTCTTGTGTACTGTGACAAATGCAGGCTCCAAAACCTAAAACAAATATTTAACAATTGTGTAAACAGTTGTATAGCAAATCTAACCATTACTTCAGTGAATGAATGAATAGAGACAGTAGTTTCAAAGTTATTTTCATTAATTGAATCACCACAGACAGAAAATCATGTGTTGACATCTTACTGTTTGTCAAATAGCCTATATCACACATGCATTAAAGGTAGAAGCCATTTTGTGTTTCTGGTATTGCAACATAGGCTACTAAATAGAAGATATTATATTTATATATAAAAAAGTCTTTATGATCTGTGTGATCACTTCAAATTATTAATTTTAAACATCACCAGACCCTTCGTGACCAGAATCTTCAGGATAAAGATTTTGATATAACACACATTTTAAAAATGTTTTCTTTAATATCTGACAATGACACATCTGTAAAACCCCATAAAAATATATTAACCCCTTCCTCCCAGGACACAGTAGTAGGCTACTGTTTCAAAGATAGATATTTATTTTTAAGATTAATATATCATTTAATTTTTTTAAAGTATTAATGTGGACAGGCGGTTTTAGGGGTATTATTAAAATGTAATGACACAATCATGTATAGGCTAACATAAAAAAAAATAAAAATAAAAAATAATTTAAAAAAAATAATAAAACTTTAACCTAATTTCAAAGCAGAAATGTTGCTATTTTCAAAAATAACCGCCAGTTTACTGCTACTGGTGCAATACGAACTTATCTTAAACTTGTTAAATAAAGTGTCAAGACTTACCAGACCCGCCCCGAGGCAACCAATAGTTTTTCGAGGTGTTTCTATAATAAAATGCACATTAAATGCAGTATAAAAATGCTGTATTTATTGCAAAGAGATTAGGCCGAACTACGGTGTCGTATGTCTCTCTGTCACCAGCAGTAATAAATCACTGAGGACAGGTGCGCGTTCCTTAAAGCGCAGCAAAACTGAAACTTCGCGAGGTAACGCGCGTTCACATCACGGCCGACCACAGACGCGTCAGTTTCCGCCGCGCGCTCAGCCTCGAGCTCTACAAACCCGACTGATACTAACCGTAACTGATGCTGTAGTGCGAAGGAAAACTACCAGCAAAATAAATCAGGGTGGTCTCATCGAGAAGAAAACAGTTTCTGTTGCATACACATCTGAACAGTAATTATTTTTTTCAGCTGTGGATGACTATAAAAACACTTTTGCCTTGCAAAAAAATGCTGCAATAGTCATTCATTGCAAATATAAACCATAAATAGGCCTAACAGCGCGATATGGTTTTGAAGGTGCGATTATGACACATCATTCTATCTCAGATTTGCTTTTGCCCCTGTTAGGTAGGCAGCAAACAACCTCAGACCCCCATGCAGATGGATGAAGAGGAGAGGAAGAGAGGGAAAAGTGATGAGACTGTAGAAAGACTGACGAACCGTGGAGAGTGTGGTTGTGTGAGGTGCAACAAGACTTTGCTTTTTTGCCCATGCCTAAAAACCATATAGTTAACTGACATTAAGTCCTCATTTAGGCCAACCAACATGACATTTTCACTATAGGGCAGAAAATAGAAAGAAGTTTGGTTTAATGCAGTTAACCAAGGTTAAGCCAGATGTAAAGAAAGCACCATTCTGAGTTTTAAGAATCAAATTTCCTACATGTTAGAAATTGATAATTCACAAAAAAACAATTTGCATGATTATCCGTAACATTTTTTGGTTAAAAATGATCCAAAATGAATTTTTGAGCATGTACATAACCAGCCAGTGTTCAAAACTATCTCCTTACCTCAGCCCGATTCACAACGGCAAGCTTGTAATAATGTTTTCTAATTCGAGTGGTACTGGTAGGTTTCCGCGGGAAATTCAAGCATGCAGCCATTGGTCTTTGCGTCATTATGTCATGTCTGTTTACATAAAGACGGAGTCCCAGCTAGTAGGCTGTATCAAGGATGAAGCAGATCATTTATAGTATAGTATTTATATCCACATCGGTGTGGTGACTGACAGCAAACATTAGATTCATCTGCGCGATGATAATTGATGATAATTCCGCAAACAACTGCAATTGCAGGTTTCAAACAGAGATGGCAACAAAGAGGCAAAATTACAGACTGCAGCTTTAATGATAACTTAGAATTAAATTATTTTCAACCAACAAACTATATTGATTGACAGGAACTTAATTATCTGTAACAAACACATTTTTAAGTTGATTACTCAAAGAAATTAAGTTGCTCCAACTACTTGACTTGTAGTCCTGGAACCAATCAATCTTATCTTTTAGTTCAAATCCACAGCTATCATAGCACATGCTAACTTATTTAGCATATAATGAGAAAGAGATTACTTGCCACTAACATAAGCGCAGTCATTGCTTATAGAGTCAGTAGTGTTTTCCTTCATGAAGTCTCTTAAACATGTCACAAAAACATCAACATTAACCAAAGTCTTTTAAATGTCAAACATAAACATAACAGGTCTTTGCTTTCAATAAAAAACACATAAAATAACACTTAATTTCAACATTCGAGATTCTTATCCAGTCCCATAAACAACATGCTGGGAACTAAAAATCCACTACCCAATTTCAAAGTTTTCAAGATAATTTCATTGTTACTACAACTTTTCTTTTTTAAATAATCAATTAACAGAGAAATTTGAGTTTAAATTATGCACAATATTAAGTTAATGTAATGATCAACATTATTATGTAAACTGAACTCAACAAAATAATGTTTGCAACTTAAAAGATTTAATTAAATCAATAAAATAGAATTTTTTAATTGCACCATGCGTTTATTGTGGTAACAGGTTTTATGAATTACTTTTTAGAATGCACTTTTGAAATATGTTTAAAATTGTGTGCACATGAGATGAGTTAGTTGTATGAGATAGTTGTGAAACAAAAGGAAATTATTTGAAAAATCTCTGTTTTTACCCATACAATAAAGTCAATGGGCTCCAAAGTTGGACTCTATCATTCCAACACTGTCAAAAAATATATGATCAGTAAGTCATAACAAATGCTTTTTCCCATTGATTTAACTAATCAATTCTTTTTTTCAAATTCCAATTCCAATTTTTTTTCAGTTATACAAAATTTAAAGGGTTAGTTCACCCCAAAAATGAAAAATCTGTCATTATTTACTCACCCTCATGTCGTTCTAAATCTGTAAGACCTTCGTTTATCTTCAGAACACAAATTAAGATATTTTGATGAAATATCATTGTGCCAAATGCTTAACAGACTGACAGGGAAAAGAAAAAATTGCTGAATAAAGTCATTATTTTTGTTTTGTTTTTGCGTGCACAAAGTATTCTCGTCGATTCATTACATTAAGGTTGAACCACTGTAGTCATGTTGACTATTTTAAAGATGTTTTTACTACTTTTCTGGACACTGAATGTGGTAATTTCATCGCTTTCAATGGAGGATAAAAAAAACTCTCGGATTTCATCAAAAATATCTTAATTTGTTCTGAAGATGAACGAAGGTCTTACGGGTGTGGAACGACATGAGGGTGAGTAAATGATGACAGAAATTACATTTTTGGGTGAACTAACCCTTTAACTAGGCAAGATTATTTTTTTTTTTTTTAAGATTTGAAATGACTTGTACATTTAATTATACTTAAAAAAAACTTCAGTTACTGCCTTACATTTTTAAGTTGAATTATGGGGAATTTTTTTTTCAGTGAACATGATCTCACTGGAAAACGTAACTATGTTATGAGGCCATGATTTTGTATAAATTCCTACAATGTGAATCGTACAAAAACCTATGATTATTACAAAAAAACATACCCGTCACTGGGGCTTAAGCAGATGAGATTGTGCGAATTCATACAATTTAGCCACTAATTCGCCAAAACAAATTTGTTACGAATTGCTGTGAGATTTGTTGATTTGGTCCATCATTTTAGATGGATTTTTTTTCTTTTTTACTATTTTTTTTTCTAATATTGGTATTATTTTATATAGACATAAATGTTACATAATTCAGAGGTGAATATTTAACATAGTAGCCTACATTAAAAGAAATTTTGCTTATTGTTTTCGGCTGTTTTGACCACCAATGATCACAAGGACGAAATGAAGAACGTTTTTTAACTTCTAAAACACCTTGATGCAAAATAACACCTACACAACAGCAAATTTTTGAACTTTGCGAATGTAAATGTTTATTCATTTTTAAATACATTTTATTTATCATCAAATACAGAACACTGGATCATCATTTGATAACACTGCCATTTATATAATCTTTAGTACTGTCATTCTTAATAACACATCAGTAAAATTGTAGGAGAGAGAGGATGTAAGACAGGGAGACTACTGGACATTTACAGACTGCTGAAAGGAGGTAAGGCAGCTATTGGAGCACTATAGAGGAGATGATGTCACATCAGCTCTGCTTTATGACTTCATGCCCTCGCTGGCCATTTATTTAATATGGCTACACCTGAAAGCATAATGTGATGTGTATGAAATCTTGACCTTTGACCTCTGCTTTTGGGGTTGCTGTTTTGATACACACAGTGTTTAAAATACCACAGTCATACTACATTTGAAAGAAATTTCAATACAGTGCATAGTATGCATATTTTCTGTATGCTTGTAACACTTTGAGGACATTACATGCGCTATATACAAAAATAAAATCAAATAAATAAAAATAAATAAGGCAGTGTACTCCACACTTCTCTTTAAAAAAACAACAAAAAGAAACAGGTCTTGTTGGAATGATTTAGTTTACTACAACTTAAAACATATCCTGATATAGGAGGTGTGAAACAATACATGAGAAATGTTGTTTTGAACAGCTGTTTTCTTCAAACCCATGCATAAAATCCTACATTTATGCATTTTTGTTGTAGTTAGGAAACAAATTAGGGTTTCATTATGAACATTGTTGACACGACAACCTTAAAAACAAAACAAAAGGCGAGAGATAAAAAGATGCAACATAAACATCTCTGATAACAAAAGTATTCAGCTTCAACCGGAACACTGATATAGAGATATGTGAAAGACTTTACACAAAGAAAACAGACTCATTATACCACATTATTATCACCACCATATTTTTCATTCTTCATTTTTTTTCTTCAGATCACAAAGCAATTATGCCATTGTGAAAAAGGTTGAAATTTCAAGCTCAATGTGTGAGGGAAATGTGTTTGACCATATCAGACACCCCTTGACAAACTAAAAATGGTACGTTCCTGGTCAGGTTACAACAAATAATCTGTACAAAGCCTTTCAAATACTGTGAAAATGACTTGTTTAAAACAAAACCGACTCAATTAACAACAACAGTTACCAAACTCTCATTCCCTCAAGTTAATTTCAAAACAGCCATTTCTGATTTCCTATTAGCAAATATTCTTCAGAAGCTAAAACTCACACCACAAAACCGTTGTGTGTTGTAATCAAGTTGTGAGGACAGTTTCCTTAGAATATCTGAAATCCAACAGTCCCAAACCAGAACAAGTTGGTAAAATGACTTCTTGAATAAGTTCTTCAACTACTGGGACCCTCAAAGGTTTCACTTTGAAGACCACCAAGAAATGAAAGGTGCACAGCAACTTCCTTTACTTGCAAAGAACACTTCATAAACATTACACAGTTCTTTTGTGGATGCTTTTATATGTTACAGAGGTCATTGGGGAACAGGATGTTACTCTAAATCAGAGTTTAGTTTTCATTTGTACTCCAAAATGAACCAAAATAAAAGTCCATATGCATAAAATAGTATTATTGGACGATATTTTATAAGTAAAAGGGTTACAACAGGTTCGATGAAAGAAAACATAGCCACTCCACACAATCAATTCCACACTAACCATTCATTCACCATTTTGCAGACAACAGAAGACAAATTTCAGTCGATACAACACTGTGGTATGTTAAAACAGCAACCCCAGATTATCTAGAGCTGACAACAACTCAAAAGGAAATATGCTTTATGAACACACTTAAACGGCTTTCCATTTCATATTCAGCACATACTGTAAATGCTTTTTTCAATGTCTTGTAATGCATCATAGTGTCAGAGATATAACTGAGAGCAGCTTCTCACAGGTTTTGTCAATAACCAGTAAAGGGTGCAAATGTCTCGTCTGAGCATAGGGGCGGAAATGTTTCGCTCTCAGAAAGTCATGTAAACACCTAAAATGTCTGATAAACGCAACGATCGCCGAGCTTTAGTAAAATGAGGCAGTAGTGGGGAAGGGCAATGACACTGATGTACCATGTGTGGTCAGACAAACACGACATCGTAGACAGTACTGAGACAGATGGTTACGAAATAGCGGGTAGAATAATTTAAGTGACCAAACTTGATTAAAAGGAGGACAAGTGTATAATATATGTATATATACAAAATCGAACATTATTTTGTATCAAGTGTCCTTTAGTTAAGTAGTTACGTTTGTAAACCTTCGGTAGTTCAATCAAATGCAAGCAAGCCGTAGCTCTACAAATCAAAAAGACTTTCTTCAATAACAACCATGAGCAAGTCATCACAAATGCTTCAGGAAGTTGCTTTAGAATCAGCACAAACCCAAAATCTCACGTTTACAGTTAAAAGTCAGGATCAATAACTGACTTAAGGTGGTTAAACGTGGAATTGTGAAATGCAAATCAAAATCGAATACAAATCTAGGCAACTCATTGCCGATGAGCGTCAAGTCAATAATAAGTTCACAGTATATCTTGGACATATAGATCTACTCTACATGGGAAATGGGTTATCCTCGTGAACATATTAAATAATAATAATAATAATAAAATAACTAGAAATGTCATAGCAGCAGTTGTTTTTCTTTTTTTTTTACCTTTTTTAAACTAATCTCTTTTCTGGAGACCCTGTAGTTTTCAGGATTGGCACAGAAGAATAGTATGAATTAAATAGTTTGGCCTCTGTATGCATGAAGTACATGTACATTAACATTATTTAAAAAACAAAAACAAAAAAAAAAACATAAAATAATTAAACATATAAATAACATAAAAAACATTTGGCAATGTTGACACACAATAGTTTTCCTTTGCAATGGATTTTTTTCCCATCCAAAATTTTGATCATCTTTCATTGTTTTATATAAAACACACACATATACATGGATGAGCTACGGTAATATTCATCATCTATGTAACTATTAACATCCCTATTACATTATATAATACGACTTTGTTCATTCTTTTTCTCCTTCAGCCTTTACCTTTCATTAAAGTGATTGTAGTGTCTGTTGCGTTTGAGATAAACATAACACATCCTCTTCAGAAGAACAATACAGTAAAACGAAGAACGTCCAGGCTGAGAGAGGCACCGTTTCTGCTGCAAGCCTCTAAAGAAACAGTAGACAAAGAGAGAGATGGTCCCTACATTAGGTGCCGACCGAGCGTGACAATCCTATGATTTCCAAAGCCAAAGATTTGATTGGATGTTGCAAATCCAAACTTTAAGTGTACCAGAAGGTATGTATTCCTGCTTACTTTTTCCCTTCCTCTGCCACCTCATTTCAAGATGGCTTTTGTATTTGTGAAAATATTATGCTCAAAGGGATTGAGTGCGTGTCTGGTTAAATTAGGGTGCTTTCACACTAGCACTTTTTGTGCGCACACGGGTTTGATTGATGTCAGAGTTTGGTTCGTTTGGATGATGTGAACGCCGTTTTCCGAACTGTACCCAAGTCCGCCTAAAACGTGGAGGTCTTGGGTAAGGTTCATGTGAACTCCTGTACGGTTCGCTGCTGATATCGTACTATAATCGCAGAAGTGAACCACTTTTGATGACGTATGATTCGATAAATCTGTAGTTGCGTCCCAAATGATGCACTATAGCAGGGGTGGCGAATGTCTGTCCTGCAGAGTTTTGCTCCAACCCTGATAAAAACTCACCTGCCAGTAGCTTTCTAGTAACCCTTAAGACCTTGATTAGCTTGTTCAGGTGTGTTTGATTAGGGTTGGAGCAAAACTCAGCAGGACTGTGGCTCTCTAGAACTGACCCCTGCACTATGCACTAGGTACTCAACAGTGTAATTTATGAATTTTATAAGGTTATATTGTCATTCAACATTGGAGTCTACTCCGCTATGTAATTAAAGCTGCGACAGTTGAGTGCATTAAGCGTCCAACATTCCACACTTTTTTTTTCAGTTAATTAAAGGATTAGTCCAGTTTTAAATAAACTTTTCCTGATAATTTACTCACTCCCATGTCATCCAAGATGTCCATGTCTTTCTTTCTTCAGTTGAAAAGAAATTAAAGTTTTTGATGAAAACATTCCAGGTTTTTTTTTTCCATATAGTGGACTTCAATGGGCACCAAACAGTTGAAGGTCAAAATTAGTTTCACTGCAGCTTCAAAGCGTTCTACACGATCCCAGATGAGAAATAAGGGTCTTATCTAGAGAAACCATTGCTCATTTAAAAAAAAAAAAAAAAAAAAAAAAAAAAAAAAACCATGTATACATTTTAACCATAAATGCTCATCTTGAACTAGCTCTCTTCTTCTCTATTTGAATTCCAGCAGTGTAGACACTGCTAAGTGTATTACTGCCCTCCACAGGTCAAAGTTTGAACTAAATTGTCATATACAATATGCTAGTTCAATAGTATATAACGATTAGTTCAAACTTTGGCCTGTGGAGGGCAGTAATACGCTTAGCAGTGTCAACACTGCCGGAATTCTAATAGAGAAGAAGAAGAGCGCTACTTCAAGATGAGCATTTATGGTTAAAATGTATATAATTTTAATTTATTTTCAGAAAATAAGTGATGGTTTCTCTAGATAAGACCATTATTTCTCATCTGGGATCGTGTAGAACGCTTTGAAGCTGCAATGAAACTGTAATTTTGACCTTCAACCATTTGGTGCCCATTGAAGTCCATGGAGAAAAATACTGGAATGTTTTAATCAAAAACCTTAATTTCTTTTCGACTGAAGAAAGAAGGACATGAACATCTTGGATAACATGGGAGTGAGTAAATTATCATGAAAATTTTGTTTAAAAGTGAACTAATCCTTTAAAGTGTACATTTTCTTTTAGGAAAAAACAGCACAGAATAGTGCACAAGTATGCGAACTGGGATGCACTTTTGTGTTTGTGTGTGTTTCCACTCACCTTCCTGACAAGCGTGACTGATGCACTGCAAAAGTATATCTTCATATCTCAAAACTCAGCAGAAATAGACTCCCGCATTCTTTAAAACATTTGCGGCAGATAGACGCAAGTGTCGGTATGTGCTGATGCTTCGAAAACAAAACCAAAGTTTCAAAAACCATTATATAAAAGTAAAACGAGCATTTTGAGGCCTTCTCCTGTGTCGTGAGGAGCAATCAAACTAAGGTTCGGACCAGGCAAATGTGAAAGCACCCTTAGAGGTAGTCTCAGATGGCAAAAATTACCGAACTTTTTGGCACTCTGAGAGGAGAACAGTTTGACCTCTGTGTGTGTTGGTATATGTTACACAGAACTCCAAGTTCAGTCCTGGGAATACAATACATTTAGGAATTACATGTAGCGCAACAGACACACTAACAAAAAGACAGTAAAAGAGAGAGAAAGGCAGAGAAAGAGAGAGAGAGAGACACACAGAGGCTGTGTCCGAAACCGAAAGCAGCTGCCATGTATTTGTATGAACGTACCGCCTTAGGAAACTAGTTTCAGGCCAGCTTCCAAGACACCGAACGTCACGCCTAATGATCTAAAACAAATTCAAGTGAAGTTTAGACATAAACCAAAGACATAATTGTGTGACTAAAACGCAGAATTATGAATTTTTGCATTTCTAATCTTGTCATTTTATTCACGAACCGCCAATTCAAATGCACAGGATTGTGGCAATATTGTAAGTCGAACAGATGGAAGGCAAACATTGGATTCGGACATGTCTTGGTGCCCTCGTATTTTCATATAGTGCCAGTAAAGGTGGCGTTTTTTCAGATTTCGGACACAGCTAGAGTGAGGGAGACGTATTCTATGAGAGTGTTGATCTATGCTTCAGTTTCCTGCCCTACCTCTGACAGATTTTGGGTGAATGTACATAATCTCTCTCTCACGCTATATATGTGTGCATTTTGCGCAGTCTAATTTTGTCCTTTTTTAAAGTTTTCCATTCTCCTTGTCCCACAGTTTCAAGGAATCTCAGTTCTCAAGTCCTTCAGCACACACCATGCCCGGGTAAAGCTGCTGCTGGTTAGGCAGAGGGTCTTGGCAGGGGTTTTGAATGGTGTTCCTTTCCTCCCCGTCGCTGTCCGAGCTGCCTTGACTGTCCAGACGAGGTGACGAGTGATGCGGATACAGGGCGGTCACAGGCAGGTGGCTCTGAAGAGGGTCCTCGTCTGAACTGAGGTAATCGCCTTCTGCAGACGCTGGGCTTTCCAAACATAGGTCCTGATAAGCACCACCACCGGTATTCTGGAACTTGGAGGGCTGTCCACGCAGCTGCCTGATCTAAAATGTTCAAGAGAAGGGGGTTGACAATTCCCATATTTCAGAAAACATTCTTACAAATACACAGCCCTGCAGAAAGGACCAGGGTGGTTTATGCTGGACTAGTGCCTGTCAAGCCAGGGTTATTACAGTTAATTGAAATGAAAACTAAAACCATAAAAAAAATGTAAATAAAATAAAAATTGCTTTAAAATAAACTGAAATTAAATCAAATATATATAAAAAAACCTTAAAAACGTATTTAAAACTTTATTTTCATTTAGTTTAACATTATGTACTA
Organism: Megalobrama amblycephala; assembly: GCF_018812025.1. Taxonomy (NCBI): domain Eukaryota; kingdom Metazoa; phylum Chordata; class Actinopteri; order Cypriniformes; family Xenocyprididae; genus Megalobrama; species Megalobrama amblycephala. The sequence goes on from NC_063050.1 coordinate 21,670,305, forward strand.
AAATATCTAAAAACTAAAACAAAAATTAATAAGAACTATAGACAAAAAAAGTGCATAACATAATTACTAAACGTTAAAATGAAAATGGATATTATATAAAATATTAATAAAAACTATAATAGTAGTATCTGAATGAAGCGGTACCAACACATGGAAACTTACTTATTTAAACTAATTAAAAACCCTGGTAAGCATCCAAAACACAACATACACTATGAAAGTGATGCAATTTTTTCATAACAATAATAAAATAAATCACTGACACACTTTTGACCCGATTAAAAAAAAAAAAAAAAAAAAAGGTTAAATCTGAAAATGTTCATAACATGAGTTTGTAGTTTATTTTCTGAGAATCAAATTGCAATTTCTTTAATTATCTGTAAAATAAAAAAATTGACAATTAAAGGCACACAACATACCGCATTTACCCCAATTAATCAGATTTTGGTGGGTATGTTTCCATAGCAACAAGTGGCGGTTTCCAGTGTGTGCTGATCTAGAATTTAAGTACTGCTTATCAAATACACCCATGAGATATGATTAAGATCAGTTTGTCACTGTTATTTCTCTGTAAATGATATGATCAATTTTTACACTGAAAGAAGCACTATAGAAGATGTGTGTTTAATTTTAATTGGAATTAAGTGGTTTTATCTATTTACCTATATGTTTTCATCTACAAGTATTTTTTAACCTAATCTGCCTCCATATTGATCTTTTTTTTCATGTTTGTTTTGACATGTAACTTTTGTGGTACCATTCGTACGTTTAAATCTACAGGTGCCTTGGTGAATATATTTCGCGACTGTGAATGTGTGTGAATCACGTAGACAGTGGATTTTCTTGCGTGACAGAAATGGACCACAATTTTTTGCTCTCATTTCAGATCTTCCCTTCTGAGTCAGTGAGCCTAAGTGAGTGTGATTGCGTGTGTGTCCTAACATTCGTGAGAGCCTGAAACAGGTATTATGCTAAAATCTCAGATCTGAAACGTCATGGGTTTCCCAATAAGTTCTTTAGCAATTTGTGAGTGAAGGAGTGGGAGGGGCTGTGGTTAACCAATGGAAAAGCTTCCTGAGACAATCATCTACACAAGCCCCACCTCTCACTTCCTCTGTCTGGTTGATCTCGTTTCAGCCAAAACCACAGAGCAAAAGTCAGTGCACAGCACTTCCGAATTAGGACATCACCGAGATTTTTAAAAGTACACGTTAATGAAAAGCACATTCAGTTCTGAAATGGTAAAAACCTGCAAGATGTGACAAAGTACGAAGAACGTCCATTGACATATGTACAAAATAAATAAATATGTGGATGACCTTAGACAAACTGATGGTTGTGAACTGCATGCTAGTGACTGGTTTATGTTCAATGACGTGGAAATAAAACAATGTATTGACATATATTGCTACCTAAACCCCCCTTTTTGCAATGTTTATTCAATGTATTTGTCAGCCACTATAAATACAATTAATTACTTGTTTTGAATTATTTAAATTTTCTGTGTAAATATTGATGTGTGTGATTAATTGTACATAATTTGATTAATTCATTGGCATTTCATGTAAAAGTTGGTAAATTATGGTATTAGCTAGTTAGTACAGCACTGAAACTGAGACATTTACCTCAATTATAATATTTACCAGTTATTTAACACTGTTAAAGTACAAAAATAAAAAAATAAAATAAAAACACAATCACCTTGTGTTTTGATGGAAAATGATTGTAAATCTTTGGCACTACAGAACATATGGTGACCTGATTTCATGGCTGAATATGAGAACGTAAAATGCTGATGTAAAATCTGTCCTTTGAAAGCGCCCACAATGCATCTCAACACAGTGATTACAGTAACCATGAAACTGGAGCATAATCACTTCACATTTGTATGTAAACACTGACACAAGCAAAGTAATCGAGTGAGAGGAAACGTGAGTGGTGATGACAAAATCAGAACGAAAAGAGGGATGAAAATGAGAGATGAAAGACGAAGTGATACATGAACAGAGAGGTGAAAGGGAGGGAAATAAATACAAGAGAAAGAGAATGTCAACACACTCTCACACCCCCCTGTCACGAAAGGTTTTTCTACAAATGAGCAAGATCATCACATGAAGTGCGTGAGACCGGGTTGTGACTGGGTGCGTGGGTAAAGCACCACAGTATCAAACCATCAAAGCCGCCTGTGTGTGTGAGGGCATATGGGGGGAATGGGGAAAAAGATTTTCGAGTGGTTTTTATTGTGGTTAGGGAGGGTCCCTGATGCCAAGAAAAGCACTACAATACCACTCCAAAATGAAGTAGACAGGTTACCGCTCATGGAGCGTACTAAGAAAAATGGTGGCAAAGTGCAGACTATAAAACATATACCCCCCCATTTCACAGACAAAGTTCCTGTAAAGTCATTTTAAAGTATGTGTTCTGAGTTTGTCACACCGCAGAAAAATGTGTTATTAACCACCCAGCCAAATTTGAATGATTAAAAAAAATCTGCAAGTAAATGAAATAAGTTATCAAAATCTCGAAAATATAGGCAGCGCTATCTGCTCTCAAACGCTGGGGGCGTGTCCGCTGTCGGCGCTGAAAGAGCTGCCGTCTCAACTGACTTGAGTCTGATAATGAGTCAATCATACTGATGCATATAAAAAGAATCATTTAGAGGGTTGCAAATTTTAGTAGTTACTGTGGACTACCTACTAATTATAACATAAGCAAACTCGGCAACTTACACTCATTGGTGGGCACGAACTGCCGACTGTTGTCGAGTCGACAAATGACGGTGCCGCGAGAGGGCTTTATAACTGTAATGACACTCGAGATTGAGCGAGTGAACCGCTGTAGAGTTAGAGGGGGCGCATCATCTACAGTTATATAGTGTTAGGGGAGGGGCTGTGCTCGGGGGTCCAAGCGCGTCATCAGACCCCCGTTTTAGCTCCGCCCCAAAAAATCCTGAGCAGAGACTTGGTGAAAAACTTCACAATTAAGCATTACACAATTCACAGTCTTTGTAATGTGTTTCAGCAATACATTTGTAACATTTATAAAGTGTTTAGAAAGAATTCTCAGAATTGACTTTAAGCTAGTCCCAGACTAAAATGCATGTTTGAGCTGTTTTAACTGAAAGTAACTTGCACAGACATATCTTAAAATATGTCACTGCCATTGTTTTGTCTAAAGATGAACACCAGTAATGTTTTATTTCTAGTGTATGTTTATAAAAGCTACTTAAATATCCTAATTAAACTAAGGCCTAATCCTGGCTTAGGCCAAGCCCTGTCTGTGAAACCGGGGCATAAAAGAGCCATACTAATAGAAATAAATGTAAATGTGCCTTTTTAAGAAAAGGAGAAACCAGGTTTGTGTAGTACTTGGGGATAAATAATGTAGTTTTTTTTTAAAGTTATGGACTTTTTTCTGATCGCAGATTATGATGCAAGTGCAAAGATTGTGAGAGATAGCAGCTGAGCTTGCATACTAGTGCATGTACGTGTGTGTGTTGGTTTTTGAAAACCTCACCTCATTCTTGAGTTCGGCGATCTGCTGCCTCAGTTGAGTTATATACTGTTTGGAGTCCGAGTGATTCAGCTGACCTTGGATCAGTCCTTCCTCTTTCTGTGGGCAATGCACACACATTTACATTGAATATACATAGAAAACAAACCAATATGTAACACACACACACACACACACACACACTTGGTGGTCAACCAATATTTTCCAATATTGAGAGAGCTTTTTCTATAGCCAATGTAATACTGATATTTGCATTTATTTAATGAGATGTAAACAACATTGTTCACTTACTGCTAATTTTTACTCTAAAACATAAAATGTGCATTATATCAACTGGCAGGAAATACAACTTCTGTTAAATAGTCAAGTAGACACGGTTATCACACCTATGTTGCAATGTAGGCCTGTATTTCTCACCTGTATTTCTAGCTCGGCTATCTTTTGCCGGAGTTCAGCCATAGCAGCCATGCTGTCAGCTTCTCTTAGACGCACTGCCATCACCTCTTCTTTGCTCTAAAAAGCAAGACAGCTAAATTATTTATAGAAATCAAAACCATTTCTAAAAAAACAAAACCTTCTTTCTAATTAATATATTAACCTAAAATGTAATTTTGGTTGTAGTCTATCTAAGTCTATTTACTAGGAATGCACTGATATTAAAATTCTGCCTAATACTGATAAGGTGATAATTATTTCCTGTTATGACTAATGACCGATAAAAGGCATATATTAAAATTCTGTACTATTATGACTAAATAAATAAATAAATAATAAAACATTAAAAACTAAAATGAATAATTGTAAATGATACAAGTGTATATAGTCATTACAGCAAGATAAACTATAGCATGAAAAAATGGTTTATTTTTAGATTTAAGAGTGTTTTTCAAAATTAGTTACATTAAGTGAGCGTTAAATGATGAAGGTAATCTAAATGTCAAAACACATTAAATAAATTTAAAAAATGTCTCGTGTTAGGCAGTAACCGATATGGCACTGATTGATTGCGCTTCCCATTTACTGCTTGTAATACTGTAATAATCTGTCCTTCCTTTATTGTATGACTGTGAATGCTTTGTACCTTGCAGTCAGACTCGGCCTGCTTTCTCTTCATTTCGTTGAGCTGGCTTTGTAGTGTTTTGTTGTGAGAAAGAGCATTCTGCAGTCTCTCCTGCAGGCTGGCGCTCTCTTGCTCATGTCTGCCGATTAGTTTACAGTTGATCTGGTTCTATGGAGACAGGAAGAAAAGCTAATGTGTGTTTGTTTGGTTACTACACCTTCTCTTAAATTTTGAATAAAACAACAAACTTAAGTGCAACTGATGTCAGGTACACTGCACGATTTTCAAAGTCGTGAAACTGCTGTTCTTCTCACGCTACACGACGGATCGGTGACAGGGGGTCACACATTACACAACATTTCAATAGGAAGAACTGCTGACAACTTTGTCTGGTCTACAAACTATGTTTTACAACCAAACACACAAACACAAGAAGTGATGCTAGAAATAACGTAAAGACGAGTTCTTGTGCGAGACTGGATTAATTCCTGTTACAGTAGCCTGCAAGATGTCTTGCAAAGAAAATGACAAAAAGAAAAAAGAAGAATATGAAGAAGAGAGAATGGTTGCTTGCAAGTGCAATGCTTGCTGATGTTCTGTTGCAGGTCTACTTTTCCCACTGAACTTATCCTTGCCCTGTATCTTATCTTACTCATTGGCTGTAGGTTGTTGCTAATGTAATTTCCAGTCAAAGCATATTTTACACTGCATGACTCAGGCAGACAGGTCCAGATATTTAGCATGCTAAATATCTTTATATAGCATGATAATATATCATGCTATATAGAGATAATACACACTATGCGATTATCACTCATATGAACGAGCACTGATTTGCCTCTGATTTCGGGCATTTGTAAGCGGTTACAAAACTGTCGGCGAGTGAAAATCGGGGCTCAAATCATGCAGTGTGTACCTGCCATAACTGATGCGTCATGATTCATACATGAAAAGTTTAATGTACAAATAAGTATGCATGCACGATTACTTAAGAGTACACACTAATTTGTTACAAGAGAGCTGTAGCTTCATGTATACTGTATACTATGTTATATTGCTATATGCATTGTTACATTTCATATTCCATATATAGGCCAGGGTTATTATCGCTAACTAAAATTAACACCATAACAAAAAAAATGTTGTTAATTGAAATAAAATAAATGTTAACTGAAATTAGGGGTGTCAAACTATTAAAATATTTAATTGTGATATATTTAATCGCGATTAATCGCATGATTGTCATGAGTTAAATCGTGATTAATTGCAACTTAAATGCACATTTTTATCTGTAATCTTTACATTTTTTTCCCCGTCACAAAACATCGAAAGCTCAGCCGAACATCTGATCATAGCTGTACAGTGTGGGTTTTTATTTCTCATCTCCATAAATACAGTCAAACTAAAAATTATTCAGACATTTTGAATATTTTTGATATATTTTTACTAGTGGGTGCAGGACACTATAGTTCATTTATGTAAGTGAGGATAGCAAAATAAAGTAAACTGTGACATATTATACCCAAAAATTCTTCATACAGTGGACTACCAGTAAAATTTGGAACCAAAAATTATTCAGACACTTTGACCTGACCATGTTTTGCTTTAGTGTTATCTCACATAATTAAGATTATTTTTTTTCTGACACAGTTTAACTCTGAGATCTTGTCATATTTTATTACCATTTTTTTTAAACTATAGTGAATAAACTGTATTAATGAACGAAATGTTCAAGGTGTCTGAATAAATTTTGGTTTGACTGTATATCTAGTAGTAGAACTAATGCAAGGGCTAGAAATCTATTGGGGTTATCCTTTGCTGAAACTTCCTTGTCGTCATGGAGAGCGCAATTCACGGCTGCATAGCAACGACAGATGGGAGTGCAAGCGCTTTGGATAGAAGGAGCTTTCCAGCTGCACTTTTTTTATGCGTTTTTAAACTGGACATGTGAACGGCCCCAATGGCTGCATCTCCATTTCTCCAACTACAGGCTAGGCCACGGGTCAAACAGAAAATGCACGCTGCATTAATCATGCGTTAATAAAATTAGTGCCGTTAAAATGAAATTGAGTTAATGCATCCCTAATATTAAAAAAATGTATTTTTTTAATATTAGAGATAGTTGCCAAGGCAACATTTCTCATTTTCATTTAGTTTAAGTTAAAATAACTAAAACTACTTAAAAAAAAAAAACTATTGAGACATAAAAAACTACTAAAAATGACAACAAATCATCAACTAAAATTCTATAAAATATATATAAATAAATAATACATTAAAAATGATATACTCATTACAGCAGAGATAAAATATAGCATTAAAAAATTAATTTTTTAACAGTGTTATTAAATTAGTGTTTTTAAAACTTTAAGTGAGCATTAGATGATGGCAAACATAATCTAAATGTAAAAAGAAATAAATAATTTAAAAAAACATCACTGATATGGGCAGTGTAGTTCTAACCTGGCTCTCCAGCTGCAGGTTTTTAAGTTTGACCTCTTTGAGTTCAGCCTGACCCTGAGCCTCTCGCAGTCTCAAACTCATCAGTTTATCCTGCAGCTCATTCAACGCAATCTTCTTAGGAGACTCTTTCCAATGGCCTCCTCCTCCTCCACGAGACGTATGGTTCTGTCACAAAAAAATTTTTTGATTTGCATTTGCAAAGACTTAGATTTGAGGACATGTAGAGGGACCAATAAATTAATGAAATGGGGGAGAATGGGAAAGAATTCCTGCCTTACAGAAATTCATACTTTTTTTATGAAAGTCAAAACAATCGACAAATGAAAAAGCCAATGTAGTAAAATTTTGTCAAGAGTTCAGAGGATTTGGACAGAATTTAGACCAACTGTGTAAAGATCAGTAGAGTTGTGTAGACTGTAGAGTTCAGTAGGGTTCTATAGAGATTCTGCACCTGCCAGCAGTGGTTGAGATCAGTAACGGCCTCTTGCATCTCTCTGAAGGAACGTAGAGTCTCCTGCTCTCTCAGTTTCACCAGCTTTAGCTCCTCCTGCAGCTGAGCTACATTAATTTCATCAGGCAGAGAGCTGTTCCTCTACAATACACAGACAATATTCCCTTAAGTACTATACTTCCGTACCAGTTAGTACTAAAAAGTGGTGATAGAATACAATTTTTTTTTTTCATACAATTCAAAATATTTTTTCACTTATCACTTGTGCGTCCACAAGCCATATCAGCCGTATCATCGCCACTGGTGATCTAATCATTACCACTGGTGCATAAGCATTTTTCCTTTTCATACTTGACAATTCTGACTAAAAAGTCAAAGACACAAACGCACATACCTTCTCCAGATCGAGCACTTTGTCCTGCATTTCTTTCAGAGCACCGAGTAGTTCTGCCTCCTGTAGACGAGACTGTTCCAGCTGAGTCTGCAGCCCACTCACAAACTCCTCTGTATACTACAGACAGAAAGACAAAATGGATTGAAACATTGGTGAGTGCAGATTAGGTTATAATGGCTGCCATTACATCAGGGTATATCAGAATCAGACATAAGCATTTTGAACAACAAAATTAAGCTTAACTGTACAAAAAGGGGATGTCTGTATGGAATACAGATTTTTACTTCCAGAACTGCTCCCATGTAGCTTTGCAAATGATGATCACGGCAAGCTCATACTACTTATTTATTTTTATACAGGGCTTGACAAACTTTTTTGCTCAACAGCCACTGTGGCTAGTTGTTTTCTAAAGTTACTAGTCACTCAACATTTTCACTGGCCACAATTTTGACATCGTTATCATGGGGAAAAACTGCCATAGAGATATTTTTAACATTATCTGCCATGATTTAGCAGCAGGTTTATTAGGCTGCTGTCACTTTAAGATCTGAAACACCGATCCATTATACTGTTACACATGCATTTTCTTTCTCAACACTTTACTTTCACTTAAAATATAACTTATTGTGTTTACGTGACAAGACCGGCATTTTGACATTATTTTGTGTATTGTTTAAGAGCTATAGTACTGAGAGGCAGCTTTATGTGCACGCACTTTGGGTGTGAGCACAAAATCGGAGGGAATGAGTAAAATTATGCGCAATACATGCAATCCCACACCGAAATTCAAGCCCTGTATTCAGTCAATATTCATTATTATAAGGATATCACCCCAAAATGAAAATTCTGTCATTAATTACTCACCCTCATGTCGTTCCAAATTCATCAAGCTTCATTCAGGTTCAGTTGAGCATCTGTTTGTTCGCTGATCAAGGTGTGAATAAAAGCCTCAATCTGTTCATTATAAAGTGATCGCGCCTCTTCAGAAAATTTGGACTAAACCGATTCATATGGATTAGTTTTACGATCTTTTTATTAAATTTTAAGCATCAAAGTGGTAGTTGCGTAGCTGTCAATAGAGAAACAGAAATTGCTCAGATTTTATTAAAAAGATCTTCATTTGTTTTCCGAAGATGAACAAAGTCTTACGGGTTTGGAACAACATGAGGGTGAGTAAATGATGAAAGAATTTTCATTTTTAGTTGAACTACAGTACTGTGCAAAAGTCTTAGGCACGTCAGTATTTTCACCCCCCAAAAAAGGTTTTAAGCCAGTTATTTATATCTTTTGCTGTAGTGTGTCAATAGGAAATATCCGTTCACATTTCCAAACATTCATTTTGCCATTAATTGTAATAATCCAGTGAGATTTTTGAATACACAATAAGACTGATAAAAGCCGGTGCTCCACATGGAGATCAGAGCTCACCATCATCAAATCCATCTGTGATTACATGAAGAAACATATGAAACTGAGACAAACCAAATCCAGAAGAACTGTGGCCGTGTCTCCAAGAGATTTTAAGAAACCTGCCTCCAAAGCTACCTGAAAAATGTGTACCTAAGTGTACCTGGACAAGAGCTGTTTTAAATGCAAAGGGTGGTCACACAAAATACTGTTTTGATTTAGTTAATTAGTTAATTGATAAAATCAATTTATACCAGTATTTTTTAAAAACATCCTCACTTTACAGCATTTTTACACAAGTGCCTAAAACTCTTCACAGTACTGTATCTTTGCAGGCAGGTTTCTTCAAGCTGGATTTAGTTTGTCTCAGTTTCACATGTTTCTTCATGTAATCACAGATGGATTCGATGATGGTGAGATCAGATCACTGTGTGGAGCACCTGTTGTTGTCCATGTGTATTCAAAAATCTCACTGGATTATTACAATTAATGGCAAAATGAATGTTTGGAAATGTGAACGGATATTTCCTATTGACACTCTACAGCAAAAGATATAAATAACTGGCTTAAAACCTTTTTTGGGGGGTGAAAATTCTGACGTGCCTAAGACTTTTGCACAGTACTGTAAGTCTTGTAATCTTTTTTGTAATGTTCATAGATTTCTTTTTCCACAGTTGGGTGGCTTGATTTATGGATCAACTTTTTATTGAAGAAAAATCTATGTTGCTTTGTAACCATGATCAGCCTACAGTCAGACTAATGAACTGTATTACTTAGTGGAAGAATATATATTATATTACTGGTGTTATAGTAATATCGCTGTTGTTACCATTCTATTAAAGTGATAAGACTATCAAGGCTAAGTGTTAGTGCCTAAAAACGTGGTAAAATTACTGTAACATATGGCCTCTAGACCCTTATGTCATAGAACAACAATTATAGCCTCTTTTGCATTTCCAAAGAAATTTAAGATTAAGTATGAAAAACAAACAGTCATTCTGTAAGTCTACAGAATTTCTACTCAGAGAAACAGATGTGCTTCTGGAAATTTTTAGATAATTTTAGCATTATCTATCACTGAAGCAGCAGTGTTGATGTGAGTGTGCTTCTGCTGTGTACGGTGTGCATATACTGTGGCCTACCAGAGGGGGCTGTGGCCTGCCCTGGAGACTTGTGTGAACACTAGTTCCCACGGACTTTTACTTCTGTTTTTCTTACCTTCCTCCAGACTTCCAGTCACTTCATCATACCCGTATTACTCAGATGTGTCAATCACAAAGTCTCTCGCTCATTCTACCTCTGTTTACTTGAAAAGTGCTAGCAGAAGGACTGGACTCTTAGCTAAAAACCAAATGCTTTCCTTTCCAAACAGCAAATTGCAGCGGAAATGAACTTTTCACAAGAGAAAACAAGTGCTGCCAAAAATCCAGACTCCACTTACAACATTTCAGTGAACGCTAAAATGAAATTATATAGGTGAATATTTTGTGAATATGTGTGTGTGTGTGTATATATATATATATATATATATATATATATATACACACACACATACACACACACACACATATACATATACATATATATATATATATATATATATATATATATATATATATATATATATATATATATACACATATATATATAAAATATATGTGTGTGTGTGTGTGTTTTAAAATAGGATGTGAAACAGACCACAAATAACATTTCATGTCAACCACAGTGAGCCCCTTTGCTCCAGGTAATGAAACCAGATTAATCAGATTTAGGTCGAATAAGTAACAGAAAAACTCACCCTTAAACATACTAAATCCCTGTCAGATCTAAACTAGTGAGTGTTTTTTTTTATTATAAGTATCATGAAATTGATATTTCTTTAAAACAATTCAATAAATGATCTAAAATAAGTGATATGTGAGAATTTTTTTGCCAAATATGAGGAATAAAATGGCTTTGAGAGTAAATAAAACAACTGGACAACTTCTCAATTTTTGTCAACAGACAACTTTTGACAACTGCAACATTACATGGTTTACACTGAATCGTAAGAACAATAACCACAATCATACTGATTTGTAAACTTGTGTTGGTTTAAACAGTGAAAAATTTACCATCAGAAGGTAATCATTAAATTTTTTTCCTCCAGAACTCCTTTGTAGTGATAAATATGTATATTCATTGTTTTCATGAGTTCTAGATAGCCAGAGACTGCCTCATTTCATAAATGATGCTGCGAGAAAGACAATGGTCATCACAAAAAAACAAAAACAAAACGGTTAACGAGTTGTTAACTATGCATGGTACACTAGTTCTGTTGACATCAGCACCACTATGGAATGGTGGTCAATTCTGAGTGTAACACAGGAAAATACATATGACCAGGGAGTGTTGCTCTGAGTGTGAAACATGTTGGGCTCACACTCAACATGACACACACCACACCCTGACATCTTCTCACACATGCCTTTCACTCACACTTAAACAAAAAACGAAAATTCCAAAACACCCCGTCTGTTAGATAGCGATGCTTTAGCATCCATTCTTCTAATCTGTGAGCTTTTAAAATGCGATGATAGGTTCAAAGAGTCAAGTCATTTTCATAAATCTTACCAGAAAATAATCTCTGACCTATCAGTGACCCAGTTCAGGGTAATTCTGCTGTGTGAAAGCAGTTCTTTTGACTAAGAATAGCCTGCAGAAATGTGTACAGCAAACATAATGATGGTTTAAAAATATTAAAAAGCTGTTCATATGCCATGTGACTTTCTTCAGATTTCCATGAAACAACATGATCTGTATAAAAGAGAGATTCTTTCCTCATAAACCGGAAATGCTGTATCACTTTCCAATTTAATGCTAATTTAATAGTAGGTACCTTCAAAAGGCTGAAGTTAAACTGATTTTCAGCTAGTAATAAAACTTTTTTTTGTTTTCGGTCTATGGATGTGATTGTTAAGTCTGTTTCACACTGCACGTATAAGCGTAACTGGAATGAAAAGCCTGTGTTGCAGTGCTTTCACACTGATAGCATTTCAGAGCTGTGGCACTGAGCATTTCACTCCAGTCATTTTATGTAGCTTCATAAAAGCCTATATTTAAAAAGACTGTATCAATAAAAAGGGTTTTGTAGCATTTTATCAATATTTCTTGCTGAGGTCAGCTGAGTGCAGCAAAAATACGCTCAGAACCGCAACTCAACTTGTAGCTAGGCATCTGCTGTTACCTTGTGTTGCTGAAGTTCGCGTATGGTGTCCTGAGCCTTTTCCAGACTCTCACTGGCTGTATAACACTGCTGCCGAACCACAGCCAGTTCACGCTTAATAACGTAGTTCTCCTCTGCCTCCTGGGCTCGTGTCACCTGACCCTGATAGAAGAGAAATGGAGTAAATCTCTTTTTTGGGAGATGACTCTTTACTTAAGGTTAAGGGGAGATAAGTATGGCATTCCAGTCAAGGTAATGAGAGGGGCTACATGCAATGATACCTCAGTGTCATAAAACCAAAGAAATCTGATCAATTCAAGAATCAAAAGAATCCCATTGAATTTTAGAATTGGATGAATTACATGATAAAATATGAAAAATGCCACCGGACCTAATACAGAACCCTGATGCACACCTATGCTTCCACATCCAACATGCAAGGCTACACTGCCGGGATAGAGTGTCAGGGTTAACCTTCACTTGGAGCACCTCTGGGACATTATTCCAGCCATACAGATAAATGTGCTGTCAAGGCAGTGATGGGAAACACAGAAAAACAAATAACCATTTTTCATGCAGCAGACCCATTCTCAGATTAGTGTGGAGGAGGCAGTGCAGAGGCAGGAAAGAGTGGATTATAGGAGGAATTGTGGAAGGTTGAAGAGAAGAAGCATGTGATTGAGCCATGAGAAGAGGAAAGGAAGGAGAGATTAGTGAGCAGCTGGCTTGACAGTACTGTACCTGAATCAACCTGTCTGCTAATGCAGCGCTCTCCTACAACACCACAAGAGAAGAAGAGGAAAAAAGGAAAGAAAGCATACAGAGGGAAGAAAGAAAAGGTTGAAAACAGGGACAGAAAGAACAGGGAAAAGGAAAGAAACAGAGGATAAGATAAAATTGAATATTATAGACACACATGAAGAGAAGAAAGGGAAAGTTTTTAAAAGTTAAGTAGGAAAAAACAAGTGGAGAAAGGTTGTAAAAGTATAAAAAGTGAGTATAACAGAATGAGTTTGTTTGTGGTGAAAATTGTGGGGAAGTAATTTCAACAGAGGAAGGCAGAGAAAAATAAGACAGATAAGACTTCAAAAAATGTACTATCAAGAAGAAGGCAAAACAGCTGAGCCTCAGTAAAGACCGACATGTTCTAAAAGTTTACATGATTCACATAATAAAAAGATATCTACACGGTTTACTCAAACACAAACTAAACAGGGCTATTTTAGGTTTATGCACATCATTTAGAAGATAGAAACCATCTCACTTTCTCCAGTGTCTCAATCCTCTGCTTCAGTAGTCTATTTTCTGTACGTAGTCTCTGTTAAAATGAAAGTTTTTTTTTTTTAAATGCAAATGATTAAACAGAATAAAATTGAATAAAAATATTAAATAAAAATTTTAATTCACAGAAAAAATTTTGATTTTTAGTTAACAATAACAACACTGCAGTTAACACATGCTATTAATTAAATATGCATAACAATGTTAACTCAATTATACAGTTTGATGTTATAATTATTTCATCGTGCTCACTACGTGCAAGCATTCATGTTCACGCACACAACTCCCAGTGGAGCTCTTATTTATAAGTAAATGACACTCTTTATGGATAATTTAATATAATTTAAACCCCAGACGGGGCATTTCACAAAAGTAAAGTCATACATTCTTTGTGTAATTTAAATGTAATTCTTAAAGAAGTTCAAATAAAATATCATTAGGTAAAACATGCGCATACAAATGCAATCTACAAAGTTGCACCAAATCCAGGTTTACAAACCTTAATCTCAATCTGTTCTTCCATCTCTTTGTTCTTAATGGTGGTGTATTCCTTTTCTAATCTGTGAATGAAAAGCATTATTGAGAAGAATCTAGAGAAAAAACAAATCTTTGTCTTTATTATCATAATAACATTTATTTATCGTATATCGTATAATGATAAACAAATCACTCACTTTTTCATTCTCTTGGGATTGTATTTGACCTGATAGGCCCGTAGGATAAGTTTATCCGGGCAGCTATCAAACTGATGTGGAATCACCTTCTGAAAGTGCTGTGGTGAGAATATTTAACAAACATCAGTTAAAATACTGCCGTTGTTTGTGTTGTTCCATGTATAACGTATCAATGTTCATGAAGGAGATGATTTTCTCCTAACCTGTGACATTCCTTCCATATCTAGCTGTATGAGGTCTGTCTGGTTGTACTGCAATATCGCTATTCCAACTCGGAATATGATCTCCAAACCCTGAAAAAAACAGCACACAGTATTCATATAATCATAGACTAACAACTACAGCAAATATCCACATTCTAATATATTCATGTATTGTTTCTAATAAGTTTTTACAACCCCCAATTCTGCACACGATATTGCTTGTCTTTCACTGACTTTACTCTTGCCATATTATTGACTTTAATACTCAAACAAAACTTTGCATTTTAGATAGTATACTAAAGCATGTTTAGTCTGATTAAGACACAATGCAACCCTACAACAAGCATTTTTCCTTTTGAGAAGGTCCCCAGAACTAAGTTTTTCAGATTTTGCTAACTTCTAGGAACATTGTGTTCATAAAGCACACAGCCAAGTCAGTAACACGCATGGACACACACAAAGGGTCTTGTGTCCATACCTCATACATAAAGATGTCAAAGATACGTGTAGCTATTGGCAAGGGCAGGAAGGTGAGGAAGAGAGTGAGGAACCAGGACGAGGCGTACATAGATGTATGGAAACTCTGAGAACGGAAATGAACGTTCAGCTCTGGCAACTGCTCCTGTTCACAGAGGTGAAAACATGGAAGAGATACAAATGAAAAAGACATTAGATAAAAGTACTTCTGAGAAGAAACAATTGAATTGATTCTTAGTCATGACTCTGTTTATGTACAATAAATCTGTTGCCTCCTTGTGGACAAAAATGGCATTACTCCAGACATCTTGGCATGCTGTATACTATAATAAGAGAGATTTGAAATCACCTCCTTGGAAAAATTGAAACAATAAATGAGATTTAAATCACATTAGCCTCTTAAGCCAATCATAAATTGACCCATATGTTGGTGACAATCAAGACATTTATAATCTTTGAGTTACCAAGGAACGCTGAAAAATGAATCACAGTTTCCACAAAAATATGAATAAGCAGCACAACTGTTTCAACATTGATAATATCAACATAGTAAAATGATTTCTAAAGGATTAGAATGAGACACTGAAGACTGGAGCAACTGAAAATTCAGATTTGCCAACACAGGAATAAAGAACATTTTTAAACATATTCAAATATAAAACACTTATTTTAAATTGCAATGATATTTCACAATATTACTGTATTTACTTTATTTTTAATTAAATAAATGCAGCCCATGTGCACATAAGTGACTTCTTTGAAAAACATTTAAACCCCAATGTTTTGAACAGTAGTGTACCTGTTGTAGAAGTCCTGTGACCCCTCTTATACAACAGTGCGTTTTGTAGTAGATTCCAAACATTATCAGATTATCAGACAAGCAGTCTGATACATCTTTTTCCTATAATGCTCTAGAGATGTTCCGATACCCCTTTTCCATTCCCGATACCGATTCAGATACCTGAGCTCAGGGTATCGGCTGATACCGAGTACTGATCCGATACCAGGGTGCAGGGCTCTGAGCCGGTTCAAGAAAACCGGAAACGAACGAAATTTTGACCGGAACGTAACCAGAAACGGAAACTGAATCAGATTTAATCGTTTTGAACAGAAACGCTCATTTGAAATGTCCATTAACCGTTTAATAACGTTATTTTTTCGTTCTATTTAATATTTTGCTTTGGCAGTCAACCAATCACGAATTCAAATAGTACAGCCTATGCAAATGTGACGCTGACGCATCCAACGTGAGTGAAATGCCCGCGCTGACGCGCTCAGGCTCAGCTGTCATGTCATCATAGGTTAGGTAAGTTACAATGGCAATGCCCTGGCATTAGTTTTTCCAATGATATATGTCACCATTAGGCCTACATTTAAGTGAAAATGAATGTCAAGTAGGCTAATATGCAGCTTGTTGTGCGTTTTGTTGTGCGTTTTGAAACCAGCGAAAATTACAGGATATGTAGAACATGAGTTCACACAACGCCACATCACACACATGCAGCGGTTCAGAATAAAACTATAGGCTAACATAACACATATACAACAAAAGGGAATATTTAGGCCTATAGGCTACGCGAAATATTTCACCATATAATTAGGTCTACATATTAACAAAACGAAAGTGGTTCATTGTGGTGCACTCCAACGATCTAGGAAAGGAAACAGACATTCTGCTTGTTTTCGTTATTTAAATGTCTTTTGTAAATGTATGAATTATGTCTGGCTTTTAAATTACGACCATAAACCATAAATTACAAAGTACAGTTTAGGAAAAAACGTTTCAGTGGTCGCGACGGCGCCTCATGCGCGCACACAAATTATTGCATTGCTTACTTGATACCGCAGCTGTTAAATATTAAAACAAAATACAATCAACCAAACATATAAAACTTTACACTGCTCAATTCAAATCTGTAATACAATCTGCCGTCCTGTGACCACCGCCTGACTGTGCTGTTATGTGAAGGATGATGTCGATAATATGAGTGAAGTACAAAGCTTACATAATAAATAGCCTAATAGTTTAGCATTCGTCTCGAAAATGGAAACAGTGCCGAATGAGAAAGGTATGCTGCAGATTCACTTTAAATTAATTCGTTTAGCATCTTATTTAGTTTTATTTCTAATAAATAACCCTGTTTTTCACTTCTTCGCTGCTCTAAACAGTGGTTGCTTATGGCAACACAGCACAACTTCCTGTGTTTGCATTCTGAGAAGAATTGATTTCCGATTTGCTGCGTTAAGCAAAGATAGCGGGCACAACTAGATATTGTTTATGAAAATGGTATCGGATCGGTACATGAGTTTAATTACTCGCCGATACCGATGCTAGAATTTTTTCTGGTATCGGTGGTATTTCCGATACTAGTATGGAAATCTGGAAAGTATTCTTCCTTACCTGTAGCAAGTGTTCAAACTGGTAGATGCACAGACCCAGCTCAGCCATGCTGGGTTTAAACAATTCTCGAAGTCTGTACTCCTGCATTAGTCTGACAAACACACAAAAAGCCTCCTCCTCCGGCATCTACAAACACACAGTGAATTTGGTTTATGCAAAGTTTGGCTCACAGACATTTATTTACATTATTTTAATTCATTATGATAAGCAAAACACAGAAACAAACCTGCATAAGTAGCAATCCTACGATGAAGGCACTGCCCTGACAATAACCAACTTCACGATCCACCAGAGAATATGCCTGTGAGATGAAAAACATACACCCTATGATTTTCTTCATTCCATATACATCAAAATCTTTATGAAAATCTTATCTTAACAAACATGAATGTGAAGCTATACAAAATCTGTTTGTGGATCTGTAATTTTTGAAGCTTAACATTCCCTGGTGTGGTCACCACTGATTTTTATTGTATTGAAAAGAACAGCGTCGACATTCTGATTAGTTTCTTTTTTATCTACAGAAGAAAGTCACACAGGTTTGGTATGACATGAGGTGAGTAATTGATGACAACTTTTTGGGTGAACTACCCTTTAAACTGCAGTCCATAAGTTTTGCCTCTTTGTCGCCATCTCTGTTTGAAACCTGCAATTGCAGTTATTTGCAGAATTATCATCTTTACATGGGTTGTGTATTGGCACGGCTCCTCAGCACGAATTAATTTAATGTTTGCTGTCAGTCACCACATTGGTGTGGATACTGTACTTCAGAATCACAGATTCTACATCTTGGAAGTACAACCAAAATAAGAATTTTCACCGGAAAATGTCTGAACAATTAAGTTACATGTCTGCCACTTTTGTTCTGACCAACTGAGGAAAAAAAGCATTACAATCAATCGTGCTACCAATGGTGATTAAATCTACTCATCGCTTCCCACACAGCAAAAGGACTCCGTGGCGGATCGGCCAAAGAGGTATCGCGGCTTCCGGAACGCATCCGCGAACAGACCCGTATCGGCGTCCACTTGCGTGCAGTGACGGATCCACAATGAATGCGATTAAAAGCTTACCTCCGCGGTGGGTCCGTTTGGGACCCGCAAAATTATACAACCGTTACAGTAAAGGCACGTGCGCGCATCCGGCATGGGTCTGCTCAGGATCCGCTGATTGACAGTAGAATTTACGGCGCCGCCCGGAGGCGGAGCTGATCCTTTGTGCGGCGCCAAAGCGAATGTGACAGTCACACGGGTTTGGCGACTTGAATACGGATCTGCCTAGGAGTCTCCTGCTGTGTTGGTTAGCTCATTTCACATCAAACCATGCAAATTATTATTATTGTTATAATTAGTTCTCAAATTGTTAATGTTAACAACATCAGCATTTCGTGACTATGTGTATTTAGTGGGTATTAGCGGTACCTGTAGATTTCAATTTCTGTATGATAAGTTTAATTATTCCAGCTGCTGTGAGAAAAGGCTATAAATGATCCGCCACCTGCAGCATTCTCACATGCCACGTAGCCTACTAGCTGGGACTCGTTCTTTATGTAAACAGACGTGACATAATGACGCAAAGACAAACGGCGTCATGCTCAAATTTCCCGCTGAAACCTATCAGTACCACTTGAATTAGAAAACATTATTACAAGCTTATCGTTGAGAATCGGGCTGAGGTAATGAGATAGTTTTGAACATTGGTTGGTTATGTACTTGCTCAAAAATTGATTTTGGAAAATTATAACCAAAAAAATTTACGGACTGCAGCTTTAACTTTTTTTTTTGTAATCAGTGTGAAAATTACTTTTTGTTCATTTTAAAATTTGTTCAATAAACCACCTCTTGCTTTTTCATTTGCTCTACCTTGTCTCCACTTCATCTGATCTGCGCTCGCTTTCTTTCATCACCCATTTCCGTCTTTCTCACCTTCATAACATTAAACAGAACTTCCTGTCCCAAACTGTCCTGGCCTTTGAAGAAGTCGTGTTCGGGATATGTGCGGGCAATATCTCTGCGTATGAGTTTTTCACAGGGCGAGGACATCTTTAGGAGTTCAGAGTACTGATTCTTCACTGGCATGTCAGTGGCATTACATAACAACTGCCAAACGATTGCTCGGAAATGATGAGGAATGCCTTTTCTTATAAGCTCCTGCAGAGAGAGAGAGAGAATTTGAGGCAGAAAAAAAAGTGATGAATGTAAAAGTTTCCGATTCTTTGGTTTTGAAACTAGCGTCTATGATGTGGGTCATTCATGTTCTGATAGAAAGAAGGACCAATCAATCACCTTCAGAAGTTTGTCCTTCTTTCGCCTCCATTCATCCCACTCGTTGACAATGCGTCCCCACAGGATCCAAGTGTCTTCTTCCAGATGGGACAGATTAGAGGACGCAGATGAGCTCGACACCAGAGAGGAGCCACTATTCCTCCGAGATCCACTCATTGAGCGCATGGATTTTGAATCCGCTTCTAGTAACCTGAATGCAATTCAATTCAATGAGATTAAGGTATACAAATGGTAGTGTAGCCTAGGGCTTAAAATATTTGGGTTCAAATTCTTTTAAGGGGGTTGAATCTACACTACCATTCAAAAGTTGGGGGTCAGTAATATATATATTTTTAAAGATATTAAGACTTTTAATCAGTAAGGACACATTCAATTGATTAAAGATGCAGACTTTTACATTGTTACAAAAATTCTACAAAAATAAATGTTTCTTGAGCACCAAATCAGCATAATTAGAATGATTTCTGAAGTATCATGTGACACTGAAGACTGGAGTAATGATTCTGAAAATTCAGCTCGCATCACAGGAATAAATTACATTTTACAGTGCTCAGCGTAAATGAGTGCACCCCCTTTGAAAAGTAACATTTTAAACAATATCTCAATATACACATAAAAACATTTTACAAAATGTTGACAAGACTAAGTTTTATATAACATCTGTTTAACTTATGACATGAAAGTAAGGTTAATAATATAACTTGGAGAACAAAATTTTCAGTTTTACTCAAATTAGGGTGATGCAAAAATGAGTACACTCCACAACAAATACTACTACATCTAGTACTTTGTATGGCCTCCATGATTTTTAATGACAGCACCAAGTCTTTTAGGTATGGAATGAACAAGTTGGCGACATTTTGCAACATCTATCTTTTTCCATTCTTCAAGAATGACCTCTTTTAGAGACTGGATGCTCGATGGAGAGTGATGCTCAACTTGTCTCTTCAGAATTCCCTATAGGTGTTCGATTGGGTTCAGATCAGGAGACATACTTGGCCACCGAATCACTTTGAATCTTCTTCAGAAATGTGTTTAGGATCAGTCATGTTGGAAAAGTGCATGACGACCAAGGGCACGGAGTGATGGTAGCATCTTCTCTTTCAGTATAGAGCAGTGCATCTGTGAATTCATGATGCCATCAATGAAATGCAGCTCCCCGACACCAGCAGCACTCATGCAGCCTCACATAAGGACACTGCCACCATGTTTCACTGTAGGCATCATGCATTTTTCTTTGTATTCCTCACCTTTACGCCATACAGTTTTGAAGCCATCAGTTCCAAAAACATTTATCTTGGTCTCATCACTCGAGAATATAGAGTTCCAGTAGTCTTCATCTTTGTCAGCATGGGCCCTGGCAAACTCTAGGTGGGCTTTTTTGTGGCTGGGCTTTAGGAAAGGCTTCTTTTGTGGACAGCACCCATGCATGCCATTCCTCTGCAGTGTACGCCATATTGTGTCACAGGAAATAGTCACCCCAGTTTGGCTTTCTACTTCTTTATATAACTGTAGTGAACTTGCATGCCGATTTTCTTCAACTTCTCATCAGAAGACCCTCCTGTCAAGGTGTTATCTTCCGTGGACGTCTCTGTGAGATGGTCGCAGTTCCATCTTTTTAAAATTTTTGTACCACTTTTGCTACAGTATTCTGACTGATAAGTAAAGCTTTGCTGATCTTCTTGTAGCCTTCACCTCTCTGGTGTAAAGAAATTATTTTCTTTCACAGGTCTTGTGACATTTCTCTTCCATGTGGTGCCATTGCTGACAGCATGAAATGGGAAGATTGAAAATTTTGTTCTCCAAGTTATATTATTAAGCTTACTTTGATGTTATAAGTTAAACAGATGTTATATATAACTTAGTCTTGTCATCATTTTGGAAATTGTTTTTGTGTTCATTGAGATATTGTTTAAAATGCTACTTTTCAAAGGGGGTGTACACATTTACACTGAGCACTGTATATAAAATAAATATATTAAAATAGAATTAAAATTAAATATTAAAACAGAAAACAGTTATATTTTACTATATTCTTGATCAAATAAATGCAGCCTTGGTGAGCATAAGATTACATTAAAAAATCTTACCAACCAAAACTTTTTAACAGCAGTTTACATCTTTCACATGAACTATCACCATTGTGTCCTTTCATTTACCATAGCTGCATGAAGAGACTATACCCTAATGAAAAAAAAAATTACTAAAATGTATTTGAAATACATTTATTTTGTGCTAAGTATACTACAAATACATTTACATGTTTATGTGCTAAATAAAAATACCCTGCAAATGTACTTTTGGTATACTAAACTGGTATACTTAAAGTCTGCTAAACCGGAACAACAAATTTTGTACTTAATGCACTTTAATTGTACGGAAGTAGTGCTGAGGTCCAACTAAAGATATACTTAAAAGGTAGAATTTCAAAAGCACTGTTTGGAAGTTAGTCGGGCAGACACCAACAGCAAACGTCTAACCAATCAGCATTAGGGGGCGTATGGCGGTCGAGGAGAGAGAATGAGCAAGAGGGAGATTTGAAAATAATAATAAAAAAAACAACAACTGCAGAACGAGAGATGGGACACGATACAAAAGAGCTCAAAAGAATATCACTGGAATGAAGGTTTATGACTGGGCAAGCGCTTTAGGACCCACATTTATATTAGAAAAGCTTTCTAGCGCTGGAGAGAGCTAAGTGGGAAGGCCTGAAAACAGACACGGAGGCTGCTTTGATCGCGCTTCTCATGTGAGTAACACTGGGTTTGAGTGTCTGGAGCTGCTGTGCTGTTTGCGACTCACAACGAAAACTTTGTATTTACTTGTGTACTGTGCGTTCATTTTTTGTGCTTCCTTGTCGTTCGTTCATCAACTGCGCTTTATTTTTCGTGAAGCATTTTGCTGCACATCAGCTGTTATAAACAGACATCAACTCACATTGCGTGTGTAACAAGTGGCCAGATAGTGAGAGTTTTGCGGTTAAATCACTGCACACTGACAACTGCTAGAGAACTTGGTGTTTAGCGTCATTATTAGTGCATTTGCCTCGCATACCAGCAGCGATCGGGCCAGGGTTCAAGACTGACTCAGAGCAGGGTGGTTAAGATTGGAGTGTGAGTTTTGGAGGTGGAGCAATGAAGAGAGGGTTGGGTTTGTTTGGATTGATTTCAAATATCAACAATGTCCAACAGCATTGTTCAAAATCTACTTACTGCACCTTTAAGTATATTTGATTGTGCTAAAGTGGAACTAACATCTTGCATTTAAAGACTGATATTATACAAAGATCATACAATCCTTATTAATAGTGATATTAAAACACTTTTTAGGCATAATATTAAGAAATGTGCATTGCGAAATAAAGGAATACTCCAAATAAAGTTTAAAGGTCCCGTTCTTCGTGATCCCATGTTTCAAACTTTAGTTAGTGTGTAATGTTGTTGTTAGAGTTTAAATAAAATCTGTAAAATTTTAAAGCTCAAAGTTCAATGCCAAGTGAGATATTTTATTTAACAGAAGTCGCCTACATCGAACGGCCAGTTTGGACTACATCCCTCTACTTCCTTCTTTAATGACGTCACTAAAACAGTTTTTTGACTAACCTCCGCCCACAGGAATACACAAGAGTTGCGTTTGTAGAGTGTGTTTGTCGCCATGTCATCGAAACGCTGTTATTTTCATCCCGCAGTCCAATCACCGGGTCTGATTCCGGCTCAAATTGATAGGGTAAAATTAAAGAAATGTTTACAATAACACTGAGCGCGTGCATCTCCACGTTATGGTAAGAGGCGTGACTTTTCCGGGCACGGTGCGCTCAGAGCTGTCGAATCACAACACAGGAACCGCTGGCACAATCAGAACTCGTTACGTATTTCTGAAGGAGGGACTTCATAGAACAAGGAAGTCATCAGCCCGTTTTTATGACAGTGGAAACAGCGGTATACAGAGAAGTAAATTATGTGAAAAATACTGTGTTTTTTTACACGCGAAACATGAACACATGTTATATTGCACACTATAAACACAATCAAAGCTTAAAAAAAAAACACGAAAAACGGGACCTTTAATTATAATTTTACATGTCTATAGCACAAACTGTGGGAGACACAAAGTTTGGTCAAATTCCAACTCCAGGTATGAGTAATAGTAAGTGATGGTTGCCTTGACACACACCACTAAACAATACAAATGCGTCTTTATACATGACTGTTGACTCCGCTGCCCCTTAAATTCGAAAGAAGTCATTCAGCCTGCTGTTGGAACAGCAACAGAAACCGAAAGTAAAGTGTTCACTGCTGTAGCCAAAGAACATAAAAAAACACTAAGCAACCATAAAGAGGACAGCATAACAGGTCATTTAATCATTTGACAAAGTAAAAAAAAAAGCAAGAGAAGGGTTGCTTTTGGGATTAAAGGGTTAGTTCACCCCAAAATGAAAATTTTGTCCTTAATTACTCACCCTCATGTCATTCCAAACCCGTAAGACTTTTGTTCATCTTCGGAAAACAAATGAAGATATTTCTGATGAAATCTGATAGATGTCTGTCCTTCCGCAGACTGCCTTTGCAACTTTATTTTTGACGCTTCTAAAAGTTTATAAAGAGACCGGAAAACGAATCCATATGAATCTAGTGGTTTAGTCCAAATTTTCTGAAGAGACTTGATCGCTTTATATGATGAGGAGATTTAATTTAGGCTTTTACTCATATATAAACCTTTATCAGTGAACATAAACAGATGCTCACCCCAACCTGAATGATGCTTGATGAGTTTGGAATGACATGAGGGTGAGTAATTAATGACAGAATTTTCATTTTGGGGTGAACTAACCTTTTAAATGATATACAGATACAATTAAAATGCCACATAACCATAAAACATAATCTGTCCCATACTAACGACTACAGCAAATCAGCTATTCTCCCGTAGTAGATGGTTACAGTAGAACACCACAAAGTAGCAGTTAAAGTTGTACATGTGCCATAGAACACCAGAACATTATTGCTGTTCCATCCACAGCTGTTGCTTAAAGTCTCTACTAATTTCTACGACTGCTGCTGCTGCTGCTGCTGCCCTCTTAAATGGCCCATTAAAGTTCTACATTCAGTATGGTAACTGTTGCTATTGCCTTTGCTAGGCAACCACCACAACTGATTAATAGCGAAACGTTTTTACATATCAGCTGTTACAGGAAGAGAAGCCTACAAGTTTCACACTATGCTACTCACAGGTCAAATGTTAAACCACACATGTAGTTTTCCGTCTCGAGTACGCACAGCTTTACCTTTGTGGAGGCTCTGGTTCCTTCAGAGTGATGTCTTTCAAGTATGTGTAGATGCACACATATAGTGTGTTGCAATTTGACTCGCATGACACTGCTCTGTGCAATTACCTCTGTGTGTACCTCATGTTGTTTCTATACATGTTACTCTTTCTTCCACTGAACACAAAATCAAATTTTTTTAAAGAATACTCTGGGGACTCCTTTAAAAAGTGAATGAAAACTGGGTCCATCAAGCTCCAATATTACAAAAAAGTACCATAGATGCATCACAGAAGTCCTTAAAGGTGCTCTAGAACGTTTTTTTAAAAGATGTAATATAAGTCTAAGGTGTCTCCTGAATGTGTCTGTGAAGTTTCAGCTCAAAATACCCCATAGATTTTTTTTAATTCATTTTTTTAACTGCCTATTTTGGGGCATAATTAGAAATGAGCCAATTCAGGGTGTGTGGCCCCTTTAAATCCCGTGCTCCACGCCCCAAGAGCTCGCGCTTGCCTTAACATAAACATTAACAAAAAAAGTTCAATATAACCCTCAAAATGGATCTTTACAAAGTGTTCGTCATGCAGCATGTCTAATCGCATAAGTACAGTGTTTATTTTGATGTTTACATTTGATTCTGAATGAATTTGAGGCTATGCTGCGTGGCTAAAGCTAACATTACACACTGTTGGAGAGATTTATAAAGAATGAAGTTGTTTATGAAATTATACAGACTGCAAGTGTTTAAAAATGAAAATAGCGACGGCTCTCTTGTCTCCGTGAATTCAGTAAGAAACAATGGTAACTTTAGCCACATTTAACAGTACATTAGCAACATGCTAACGAAACATTTAGAAAGACAATTCACAAATATCACTAAAAATATCATGTTATCATGAATCATGTCAGTTATTATTGCTCCATCTGCCATTTTTTGCTATTGTCCTTGCTTGCTTACCTAGTCTGTTGATTCAGCTGTGCACATCCAGATGTTAATACTGGCTGCCCTTGTCTAATGCCTTTTATAATGTTGGGAACATGGGCTGGCATATGCAAATATTGGGGCGTACACCCCGACTGTTACGTAACAGTCGGTGTTATGTTGAGATTCGCCTGTTCTTCGGAGGTCTTTTAAACAAACGAGATTTATATAAGGAGGAAACAATGGAGTTTGAGACTCACTGTATGTCTTTTCCATGTACTGACTTCTTGTTATTTAACTACAGTATGCCGAGGTAAATTCAATTTTTGAATCTAGAGCACCTTTAAGACTTGTGTATCATATTCTTTTGAAGCCATACAATGTTTTGGGAGAATGTTGAGAGAAAACGTAAAAAAATAAGTTTTTATTTCTTCACCTCCAGTGAGCTGTTAAAGGTCCCGTTTTTTGTGGTTTTTTGAATCTTTGATTGTGTTTATAGTGTGCAATATAACATGTGTTCATGTTTCGCGTGTAAAAAAACACAGTATTTTTCACATAATTTACTTATCTGTATACCGCTGTTTCCACTGTCATAAAAACGGGCTGATGATTTCCTTGTTCTATGAAGTCCCTCCTTCAGAAATACGTAACGAGTTCTGATTGTGCCAGCGGTTCCTGTGTTGTGATTCGACAGCAGTTTAGCGCATCTTGCCCGGAAAGGTCACGCCTCTTACCATAACGTGGAGATGCACGCGCTCAGTGTTATTGTAAACATGTCTTTAATTTTACCCTATCAATTTGAGCCGGAATCAGACCCGGTGATTGGACTGCGGGATGAAAATAACAGCGTTTCGACGACATGGCGACAAACACACTCTACAAACGCAACTCTTGTGTATTCCTGTGGGCGGAGGTTAGTCAAAAAACTTTTTAGTGACGTCATTAAAGAAGGAAGTAGAGGGATGTAGTCCAAACTGGCCGTTCGATGTAGGCGACTTCTGTTAAATAAAATATCTCGCTTGGCATTGAACTTTGAGCTTTAAAATTTTACAGATTTTATTTATACTCTAACAACAACATTACACACTAACTAAAGTTTGAAACATGGGATCACGAAGAACGGGACCTTTAACTGCTGAGACCTGATCTTTGAGTAAACTGAACTTGAGAATTAAATAAGTCTGAATTGTTATTCAATCATTCAGATTAACTGTGAACTGGATCACTAATTTCACTGAAAAAAAAAAATCAGATTCACAAGAAGAAATCAGACATAAAGACATCTAGAGTGATTTTCAGGGAATAACAACGTAATGTCACAATAAAATGGAGTCTAGCGACAGATCTTTTCTTCGGTATTGTGATGTGAAATGTGTGAAACTGATTATCAAAAAAGAGAAAAGAATGTAGGTCTGGGACTTGATTCTAGCTGTCGGTTCAGGGCGGGTTTAAGCAGATTAAATGATTGGAGAAATTTGGCATACATCACCAGATGAGTTATTTCACTGGAAGATTGAGTTATTTTGATTAAAAATGACATGGTCAAAAAAGTTTAAAAATTCAAATATGCATGGATGAATTGTTATGCCAACTTCAAATTTTAGGAAACACTTTAGTTTAGGGTCCAATTCTCACTAGTTGCATATTAGTATGCATATTACTAGGATATTGGCTGTTTATTAGTTCTTAATAAAGCACATATTAATGCCTTATTCTGCATGGCCATATTATACATCCCGTAAAGGGATAGTTCACACAAAAATGAAAATTATCCCATGATTTACTCGCCTTCAAGCCATCCTAGGTCATCCTAGGTGTTCTTTCAGACAAACACTATTGGAGATATATTTAAATGGTTGTAAATGGAGGGGCCACGTTTTGAAGCAAAAGTGAAATGCAACCATCCATAATAAAAGTAATTTATTACTTTTATTAGTTTATTCTTTACTCCCATTATAAATCTTGGAAGAGTAAGTATATTTTTAAATATATCTCCGATTGTGTTCGTCTGAAAGAAGATAGTCATATACACCTAGGATGGCTTGAGGGTGAATAAATCATGGGATAATTTTCATTTTTGGGTGAACTATTCCTTTAAACCTACCCTATACCTAGACTTGACAACTACCTTACTAACTACTAACAAACAGTAATTTGGTGTTTATTGAGTCAAAAAGTTGTAATTAATAGTTAATTAATTGTGAGAAGTGGACCCTAAACTAAAGTGTGACCAAATTTTGATTTGTTCCTCAAAGTTATCACATGGCTTCAGGAGACTAATTTAGCATGTTGTATGAACTATTTTAAAGATGCATTTTTGTCATTTTGCCGCTGGATAGCCTGGTCTTCATTCAAAGCAACATGTTTGCGCATACGTTTCTCTTGTTCTACCTGTTCTGTTCCTCCAGTTTAGCCAGAAGCTCAAGCTCATCTGGGCTGAGGTTCTCCGAGTCAGCCGGGGAGGCTGCCGGGGCGGAGAGTGCAGCATCATGGGAACTGGAATCCGGACTGAGCACTGGGCTGCCAACAAAAGGAGGGTCAGTTTCCAGTCCGGGAGGCGAGTTGAGGTCCTCCAGCTGAACAGATCCTGCCATCCCTCCCTCTCTCTCTGGGCTGCTGCTAGGGCTTGACATTGCGGAGGAGCCCGGGACAAGAAATGTCAAGCAGTGATGTGGGGATGTTGAAGGATGCTGCAGGGGTCTCACAGGATTGGCGCTGTGGACGTAGACAGGCCTCCTTGAAGACGTGTATATCAGGCCTGGGTTAATCTGTGGAAACAAAAGAAGTAAGATTATTCATTGAAGGGCTGCATAATTAATTGAAAAAATTATTGAGATTTCGATTATGGCAGCCATGATTTACTAATTAATCACTCAGTGATTATGATGAGAGGGCTCAAGTATTGTCTACAGGGCTCCAGACTGCTACTAAATGGTCGCATTTTGTGACCTTTTTTCCTGGTGCCACAACCAATTTGCTGCAGTTTCCGTTGCATATGAAAAGCATTAAATAACAAACACACCAAAAGCAGAATG
Source organism: Megalobrama amblycephala (assembly GCF_018812025.1). Classification (NCBI taxonomy): domain Eukaryota; kingdom Metazoa; phylum Chordata; class Actinopteri; order Cypriniformes; family Xenocyprididae; genus Megalobrama; species Megalobrama amblycephala. Next base: position 21,699,339 of record NC_063050.1, read on the forward strand.
AAACAGTGCTACTTGTTTGAACCGCACCACACAAACCATTTATTAGCTCGGCCCAAAAGACAACTCAGCTTAGAGAAAATACGTTTACTCACGGACCAATCTCATTCATGCCACCATCCAGTGAGAAGCATTCGAAATTGTTGCAGAGTTCTCTGATACAAGCTAGGTATGTGCATGAGTACTCGAGTATTCGGATGTGATTACGACGAATGATCATGAAAATGACGATCGCTATGACTTTCAAAAATGTATTTCTTTTTTTTTCCTGATTGGTTATTGCGGCATTGTGGGCAGTACCTGAGCTCTGATTGGTTAGCGTTAGGACAGCATGCCGTCCAGACTAGCGAAATAAAGTGAAACTATGGATTTGAAAGTGCACAGTGATGCCTGGAATCGCTTTGATCATGAAAATACAGTTAAGTGCAAGATGTGCATAACTGATCTAGCAGTGTTATTTTTTTCTAGTCATATTTTCTTATTTTGATTTTCATGTCCTATTTTTATTTGTCAACATCAATTTTTGTAACTGTTTTAATTAAAATACTTTCATTAATCGCCATGACAGACATGCCCCGCTTCCTCATGTAGTCGTTTTTGAGACCTATCAGTACTCAAAATGAAAAACTGACAAAAATGCCAATCCCTAATTCAAACCACAAATGTCTAGATGACTTAAATTGGTTAAAGCCAGAGGCTGACAATCACAACAGCAATGAAAACAGGAGAAACATTGTGCCACAACAATCCAGCCAGAAGGCTTTTCAGTCCACAAATCACCAATGTTTACTGTAGTAACCTTAACACTAACCATGGTATTGCAGCAGAAATGTAGGATATTCGTAGAAATTTTTATTATATTATTAATGTACACATGTATTAAATGTATTAAAGGAGTAATTATTAGTCATTTTTGTTATTAAGCTATAGAAGTTTTTGTGCATTTGTATTCATATTACATGTGTTTAGGCGACTGTTTTTCATAAAAACCTCAGAAACCATATGGTTATTTTTTCCCATGGTAGTTGTAATGTTACATTTATGTTGTGTATCTAGGACATCTGATTAATCCCACAAAGGATGTCATATAGAACAGGCTACAGTTTACTGGTGTTATAATAAGTTTGCTGTTGGCACAAAAATAGTTGACACACACATTCTACTTTACTTAATATACACATAAATTGAAAGAATATGACTAATACTGATGAATAAACAGTATAAGGAAGGCTATTAAATAGCAGTCCAAAACTAGTTCTTGTTAATACAAAATAGTTAGTAAGTTGGTATGAGCCACCACAGTCATTCCACAATATACAAAATAACAAAGTGAAACTAAAGTGGTATTTGGGGTTACAGAAACAAGAGTTACCATGGTAAAAACACAATACTAACATGAACTGTTAATGAATCATATGAAAACTGCTCATATACTATCATATACTTGCATGCAAATCCTTGCCAGCTAACACACAAAATACCAGTTATGTAATTTACTGGTACTTTTTGGTAATTTCATGACTTACTAACTATGACGTTGCATGCACGTAATTTCTTTTGTTCTTTATATGTACTGAAGTGATATACAGCGTGCACCTATGCATAACGTTTGGCAGGACAATAAAGTTTGTTTTTCTGAGGTGAGACCATTTATTTTGTATCAAGATACGAAAATAATTTTTGACTGATATATAGCCTGACAACATCTCATCTGCCTGCAGATACTGAATCTGAGGACAACACACACTCTTTACTTAGACTGCATCTGACAGAAGAGTAAACGGCTTTCACACAAGTCTTTCAAAATAAAAGTCTTGTATTAGAGAAACATTTGGAATTAAGTTTTTTTTTTTTTTTTTTAATTATATTTTTATTTGTCAACATCAACTTTCATAACTGTGTTTTAATTAAAATATTTTCATTATCGCCATGACAGACACGTCCAGCTCCGTTGAGTACTTGTTTTTGAGACCTATCAGTACTCAAAATGAAAAACTGACAAAAATGCCAATCCCTAATTCAAACCACAAATGTCTAGGTGACTTAAACTAGTTTAAAGCCAGAGGCTGACATTCACAACAGCAATGAAAACAGGAGAAACATTGTGCCACAACAATCCGGTCAGTAGGCTTTTCAATCCACAAATCACCTTAGTAACCTTAACAGTAACCATGGTATTGCAGCAGAAATGTGGGATATTCATGGAGAATTTTATTATATTATCAATGTACACGTGTTAAATGAACATGTACCATGATCTACAAATGTATAATAACAGGGCTCAAGACTGCGACTAGATGGTCACGTGACACTGCTTACTACACAGAGCTGGGAGATCCAGTGAGAAAGCATTTGAACTTGCCACAAAATTAATAACATCACTGCGAGATCTAGTGGGAAGCATTCAAATTCAGCACAGAATTCTCTGCTTTAAAACACATATATAATATCAAATAGTGCTGATGTGGAAACCAGGAAAAACATTGTGCCACCACGAACAAGTTAAGGCTCCTCAGTCCACAAATCACCATAGATTTAATGTAGTAACGCTTAGTAAAATATGGTATTGTGGCAGAATTACTCGAATGCTCTTACATTATTCATTTCAGGGTTCATGCAAACTTTTGAGAGTGAAATTCAAGCATTTTTCAAGGACTTTTTATAGTGCTTCACACTTTTCCAGCACTTAAAAGCTCTAAATATTATCCCATTTTAATGTTATTTTTAATGTGATGATTTAAGTTTAAAGATGAAGGAAAACTTACACTTCTTGGCAAACAAAACTTAAAATAAATATGAAATGACATGAAATTCCCACTAGATGGCAGCAGATGAGCACTTATTGACTCCCTAATATATGGAAAAGTACGAAGTCTCATGAAAAACAAAAACTTCTTCAAATTTTGACCGTATTACACAGAAAGGAAGTAAAGAGCGCTCCTTTTATAATCACTGAAGCTGTCAGTCAGTTCAGTATGGTACATTTAGAGTAGAGTAGGATATTTACATTTTCCCTATAGAAATGTTTTTGCACTCTTAATAAGTCAATTTGATCTGCATCTCAATTCAAGCTCAGTGTGTTACGGTCAAATTTCCAATGAATAAACATGTAATATTAGTAACTGCATTAGTAATAATGCAAAGCAATAGTAATACGATTAAAAAACCCAGCACCACAAAATCAGGTGCTGGCGCCAACTTTTGTAGCATCACTGCTCTCAAATGTTAGTCTGAAGCCCTGAATAATATGGAAGACCACTCAGTCAGTCAAGTTATTTAAATTTTACTCTATAAAAATTGGGTTACCATTTTTAAAGATGTTACTGTTTTTGTTAATGAACATAAATTTACGCATACTACTATCAACTCAGGCTAATGTCAAATGTGCATTTCCCAGAGACAAAACGTGCATTATTATTAATATTTTAAAAAGTTGTTACATGACACCTATTTTGGTGATATCTGTCAGGTAGTAGGGACTGTAGTACAGTGTATGTGATGTTTTGTACAGCATTACAACAAGCTATGTTTGTCCTACAACAAACCACACACAAACATGGCAGCTAATCCACAGTCAAAGCTTTGTGTGTGTGTGTGTGTGTGTGTGTGTGTGTGTGTGTGTGTGTGTGTGTGTGTGTGTGTGTGTGTGTGTGTGAGAGAGTGAGAATGTTGCATTATATATAAAGTGTATGTGGTTTGTAAAAAATAGAAATGGATGGATGATACAGGCATGAATTACACTCATGTCCTTATAAATACATTACCAAAGACAGATAAATGCGGTATGTTCTCTCATGGGAACAATGAAATTTGGAGCTTTGTAAACTCATTTTGGGCTTGGAACAGAAACAAGCCCTATTCCTCTAGCCTCACATAGTCAGACATCTGATTAAACAGTAACAGGTCTGGTGTACACTTTAGCTTATTCTGGACAAGAACCACCCACTAGACAGGAAGAGACCGTCTGACCATCGTAACAGCTCAGAGTTATTGGAAAAACATCATACCGGAATATACTGATATGTAAAAACAATAATGCTGTGAAAGTCTCCATGGAATGGCTATAGAGAAGCCACTGGAAAATAGCAGAAAATGTTTATATACTGTTTAAATACTGATATATATGATAATATTGTTATTACAATTTAAAATGACTATTTTTTTATTTGATTATGTTTTAAAAATTTATTTATTCCTGTGATGTCAAAGCTGAATTTTCAGCAGCCATTACTCCAGTGTCACATGATCCTTCCGAATTCATTCTATTATGCTGATTTGTTGTTCAAGAAATATTTCTAAATATTATCAATGTTAAACTCTTTTAAAATGATGCCTACCAAACATTTAAATGATTATTTCATGCTCAACAGTGCTCATACCAAAACAATACCTTGTAAACACAACTTTTTTTCCGAGCGGACTGAAAAAAAAAAAAAAACCCTGTGTCTTTGAAGTCAGCCAATCAAATTAGAGCATGCCAGACTGAGACAGAACTTTCCAGTTTTGTGTGTAATATGCATCGTCAAAGCAGTCGGTTGTGGGTTGGTTGACACTTCCATTCCAAAAGTTTTATACTTAGAAAACCCACATACTGATTAAAAAATGCTTTGAATGCACTGTAAGACACTTTGGATAAAAGTCCCTGCCAATTCAACCCTCTACAGAAGCTTGAGCTGCCATTTGCTAGAATTTTTTTTTATTTTACTCGCCTTTTTTTTTTTTTTTACATGGAATGCAAGAACAACACAAATGAATAAATTCTATATAAATATATTAAATACAAATAAACAGTATAATAAAATAAACAAATCAAACTACAAGCCATAGCACAAATAGATACAAATAGATACAAATAAAGTAAACAGTGCTTTTCAGGTTTTTCAGATAGATCTAAGTCTAGTTAGATACAGATTAGGTAGAATAATAGTAATAAAACGTAAAATAACACTAAATAGTCTTCACTCTATAAATTAAATACAAATCAATCCTTATTAAAAAGTTACAAAAGTTATTTAGTCAAGAGCAGTGAATGATTTTTGCAGTCTTTTATTGGTTTAAAGGTGCCCTAGAATCAAAAATTGAATTTACCTCGGCATAGTTGAATAACAAGAGCTCAGTACATGGAAAAGACATACATTGAGTTTCAAACAACATTGCTTCCTCCTTCTTATGTAAATCTCATTTGTTAAAAAGACCTCCGAAGAACAGGCGAATCTCAACATAACACAGACTGTTACGTAACAGTCGGGATCATTAATATGTACGCCCCCAATATTTGCATAATGCCAGCCCATGTTCGACGCATTAGACAAGGAAAGGCAGTATTAACGTCTGGATCTGTGCACAGACAAGGTAAGCAAGCAAGAACAACAGTGAAAAATGGCAGATGGAGCAATAATAACTGACATGATCCATGATATCATGATATTTTTAGTGATATTTGTAAATTGTCTTTCTAAATGTTTCGTTAGCATGTTGCTAATGTACTGTTAAATGTGGTTAAAGTTACCATCGTTTCTTACTGTATTCACGGAGACTAGAGCCGTCGCTATTTTCATTTTTAAACACGTGCAGTCTGTATAATTCATAAACAACTTCATTCATTATAAATCTCTCCAACAGTGTGTAATGTTAGCTTTAGCCACAGAGCATATAGCCTCAAACTCATACAGAATCAAACGTAAACATCAAAATAAATACTTTACTCACATAATTCGAAGCATGCATACAGCATGCATGACGAACATCTTGTAAAGATCCATTTGAGGGTTATATTAGCTGTGTGAACTTTGTTTATGCACTGTATAGTCGAGAGCTCGTGGGGCAGGAGGGAGCGCGCCATTTAAAGGGGCCGCGCTGCAAAAATCAGTGTGTTGTTAATGATGCCCCAAAATAGGCAGTTAAAAAAATTAATAAAAAAAAATCTATGGGGTATTTTGAGCTGAAACTTCACAGACACATTCAGGAGACTTATATTACATCTTGTGAAAAAGCAATCTAGGGCACCTTTAACATTAAAAACACAGCAGCAGGTTTATTGGGCCGTGTTCACTTTAAGACATAATGAAATGGTCCATTCAAGCGCAAAAAGACATGAAAGAGAGCTAAATTCAGTATTCGAGCGCTGTCATATGCGGCTTTCTGGGTGAGCTCTTCGAATGTGGTGCACACAAAACTTCTCACACAGCGCACAAGTACCAAATTGAGCTCTCTTTCACATCTTCTTGCGCTTGAATGTTTAACTTGGCAAGCCTAAAAACGCGTGCAAATGTCAAACTTTCATGACGATGCAGCACCGACAGTGACCGTTTGGTAAACTCTTGGCCATCGGGCAGTCCTTATTGTCAAACCCTGCATTTAGATCTACCATGTCGATTCTCTTTATGTGGCATAAAGCCTCTCTCTTTCTTTCAGTTTGTGTGTGTGTGTGTGTGTGTGTGTGTGTGTGTGTGTGTGTGTGTGTGTGTGTGTGTGTGTGTGTGTGTGTGTGTGTGTGTGTGTGTGTGAGAAAAAAGCAACAGAGGGCGCTCTCAGCCAAGTGACGGTGCATAAAGCTTAGCAGGCAATGAAATTGTATCAGCACTAAACTTATTTTTTGCTTGTAACTCAGTCACAGATGAGTGAAATCGTACAATTTATTAGTACGATTGGCTCATTTCACCTAGCGTGAAATTTTGATGCATATGCAAGTGATTCACTCGCATTGTAGAGGTTTCCAATTGCATAAATGTAAATGCCCAAAACACGCCACAGGCATTTTCCTCTATATGCAAACATAAAACATGCAGCTCATTCTAAAACAAGGAAGAATGCAATAGAAAGTAGAAAGATAACCCAAAGCTAAAAATAAAATCCAAGATGAAACCTTTTTAGACAAACTAAACACACACTGTGGACAATGGCAGTATTCACATCAGAGGAGCAGCCCAATCAAAAGAACCATTAACAAGCGCATGAATCCAATCCCCCCAGACCAAGAAAACACACAAACACACTCTCATCTCCGGCCAGTCGACGCAGTGCAGTCACAACCAAACACAACAGCGACGTCCTGAACCTAGCAGTAATATCAAGGCAGTAGGAATATAAAAAATATGATTTTAAAATGACCTGAAACAACATTAATAAATGCAACTAAGAATAATAAAGCAAGAGTTTATTGTTATCAGCATCATCTTTATCAGCATCTCTTCCTCCTTCCATTTTAAAGCTCTTGGATAAAAAAACAAACACATTTTGACAATTTTTTAATAGCATTTTCTTTTGGTGCCACTTGTGGTGCAGAAATTTCACCTTTCACCTTTAAATTTTAGCAGCTGGTTCCTAAAGAGAAAATTACAGCATCTGTAGCACAACCACACTGCAGATCAAGAGCAAGCCACAGCAACATCTCAACATCTATGTTCTCAGATATTAAAGAAAGGTGTCAAAACAGTATTAAAATATGACTGATTCACCGTCACTGAAACATTGTCTCCAGTTCAGCCTTAGACCCTTCAAAATGCATGTGAACCACACAAATTCACACTTAGAAAGTTAAAAAAAAGACTGGAAACAATGAGAGATGCAAAGGCCTCGTCGCCTTGGTAATGGCATAGAAATAACATGTCTCTCTGTGTGTGTCTGTGTGTGTGTGTGTGTGTGTGTGTGTGTGTGTGTGTGTGTGTGTGTGTGTGTCTTAGTCACTGAATACAATAACACCACTGTGTGTTTGTTGCATCTGTCTCTTTCTTCCCCTGATGAGCATCATAAGTGTGGTTATTGTAGCTCTTAGCGAAATGTGACAATCACACACACACACACACACCCTCCCCCACACACGTTTAAACTTGAAACCTCCAAACCTCAATCTCTCCATCTGTACAATCACCTATATTCTCCATCATCAACCTTTTTTGCTATTCCAGTGGCTGGTGACCTGAAATAGTTACATTATTCTTTACATACCATTCAAAGGTTTGTGGGAAGATTTTTTTTTTTAAAAGCAAGGATGCATTAAATTGATAAAAGTAGCTATAGGATCCTATTTCAATTCTATTTCAAATAAATGCTGTTGAATCTGTTTAACTTTCTATTCATCAAAGAACCTTGAAAAAAATATATTGTGGTTTTCAGAAAAATATTAAGCAGAATACCTGTTTTCATTATTGACAATAATAATAAATGATTATTGAGCGCCAATTTAGCATATAAGAATGATTTTTGAAGGATCATGTGATACTGAAGACTGGAGTAAAGATGCTGAAAATTTAGCTTTGCATCACCGGAATAAATCACAATTGACAATATCTTAAAGGTGCTCTAGATTCAAAATTTGAATTTACCTCGGCATAGTTGAATAACAAGAGTTCAGTACATGGAAATGACATACAGTGAGTCTCAAACTCCATTGTTTCCTCCTTCTTATATAAATCTCATTTGTTTAAAAGACTTCCGGAAAACACGCGGATCTCAACATAACACCGACTGTTACGTAACAGTCGGGGTGTACGCCCCCAATATTTGCATATGCCAGCCCATGTTCCCAACATTATAAAAGGCATTAGACAAGGGCAGCCAGTAACGTCTGGATGTGCAGAGCTGAATCATCAGACAAGGTAAGCAAGAACAACAGCGAAAATGGCAGATGGAGCAATAATAACTGACATGATCCATGATAGCATGATATTTTTAGTGATATTTGTAAATTGTCTTTCTAAATGTTTCGTTAGCATGTTGCTAATGTACTGTTAAATGTGGTTAAAGTTACCATCGGTTATTACTGTATTCATGGAGACAAGAGAGCCGTCGCTATTTTCATTTTTAAACACGTGCAGTCTGTATAATGCATAAACACAACTTCATTCTTTATAAATCTCTCCAACAGTGTAGCATTAGCCGTTAGCCACGGAGCACCATCAAACTCATAGAGAATCAAATATAAACATCAAAATAAATACTATACTCACATAATTCGAAGCATGCATACAGCATGCATGACGAACATCTTGTAAAGATCCATTTGAGGGTTATATTAGCTGTGTGAACTTTGTAAATGTGCTGTAATATAATCGAGAGCTCGTGTGACAGGGAGCACGCGAATTAAAGGGGCGGTGCGCTGAAAAAATCAGTGCATAGTTAATGATGCCCCAAAATAGGCAGTTAAAAAAATTAATTTAAAAAAATCTATGGGGTATTTTGAGCTGAAATTTCACAGACACATTCAGGGGACAACTTAGACTTATATTACATCTTGTGAAAAAGCATTCTTATTTTAACACTTATTTTAAATTGGAATATTTCACAATATTCACAACATTTGAGATATGATGCACTAGAAGGAAATGCTATAAATATACAAGGGAAAGACTTTAATTCAGTGTCAGTGTGGACAACAAAAGGTCATTGCTGAAGCAGAAATACATGATTTGCCATCCATTATTAAACTGTTATGGAAATGTGTCTGATAATGAGATAGTTGAGCAGGTCATGTGATCTCAACATGGTAGCCAACATGAGAAATATGTAATCTCACATGTGAGCTGACGTAATTTTAAACATACGTGTCAAAAGTGCTACATTTCTAAAAGTGTAAAATTCTTTATGAAGTGAAATATTCTGTGATCTTTATGAAGTTAAGATGATCACAAAAATAACACAAGCACACACACACACCTAAACACACAAAGTTCTAAACAAAGACATCGCAGAACAAAACGTGTCTCGCCTTAAAGGTGTGGTGGACTAACTGTATGACTCAAACATCACACAATAGCTTTAGCTTCATCATGGAGCTCCTCTGCCCTGTGTGACATTCCACGATCACTGAGCTCAGAGACGCACAAGAACACACCCTCTCCACCATAACTGCCCTTCACAAAGACATCTAATGACTCACTCACAGACTACATGACATTACCGAAGGGCTGACACAATCATTTAGGGTGGACAATCAAGTATCATAAATATGATCATCAATATGATCAGTTGATCTAGGCATAAAATGATTGATCACTGCAATAATAAGCAGAAGAACTGCATTGCATATATGATCTCTTGTTGCACAAATCTTTCACTGCATTAAGTGGTTTACGCAATCAAGGAGGGACGATACTGCATAAACACAATGGCTTACCAGGTAAGATTACGAGGGATAACTTGCCTCATCAGTCCTCAAAATGAGAAAACACATGCAGCTGAACTTTAATGCCAAGTAGAGATAAACAATAATATTAAGATAAGCAAGATTCGCTTTGTCCGTCAAACAAAATGACGTAATGTAAATTACTGCAATTGCAGTTTATTATCATACAATAAGCAGAAAGCACAAGCTTTTTATTAGGTTATGTTGAAACATTAAATACAATGGTAAAAGACGGGAAAACTGAGGGAATTGATTTTTATTTCCAGAATAACGTGTCATGTTTTGCTTGCTCCACAAAGTAAAGTTTTAAAGCAGGGGTGTCCAAACTCAGTCTTGCAGAGTTTAACTCCAACTTGTCTCAACACACCTGTCTGGAAGTTTTTAGTACGCCTAGTCAGACCTTGATTATCTGGTTCATGTGTGTGTAATTGGGGTTAGAGCTAAACTCTGCAGGACAGTGGCCCTCTAGGAGCAGGATTAGACACATCTGTTTTAAAGGGATAGATCAACCAAAAATAAAAATTCTATCATCATTTACTCATCCTCAAGTAGTTCCAAACCTGTATGAATTTCTTTGTTCTGCTGAACACAAAAGAAAATATTTGGAAGAATGTCAGTAACTAAACAGATCTCGCCTCCCAATTACTACCATAGTAGGAAAAATAAATACTATGGTAGTCAATTGTATTCTTCCAAATATCTTCTTTTGTGTTCAGCAGAAGAAAGAAATTTATACAGATTTGGAACTACTTGAGGGTGAGTAAATGATGACAGAATTTTCATTTTGGTCAGACACTTGTTTGGTGGGATCTCTCAGGGTTCTTTAGGGTTAGTTCACCCAAAAATGAAATTTCTGTCATTAAGTACTCACCCTCATGTCGTCCCAAACCCGTAAGACCTTTGTTTGTCTTCACAAATTAAGATATTTTTGATGAAATCCGAGAGTATCTGATCCACACAGTTTCGTCATTGCAAATTTTGAGGTCCAGAAAGGCATTAAAGATATCGATAAAATAGACAACGTGACTACAGTGGTTCGACGAGGATACTTTACTTTTTTTGTTCGCTATTTTCATTGTAGAACTTCCGTGTTTACATCCGAATGTGGGCTCGGTATTGGCCGGCTCTGGTCACGTGATCAACACGATGCATGCGTGTGACGCTGATGCGGGAGCTGGCCAATACTGAGCCGGCGTTCGAATGTAAACACTGAAGCTCTGCAAGGAAAACAGTGTAGAAGTATGACAGGGAACAGACGAATTTATAGAATAAAATAGTTATTTTTGCTTTGTTTTTGTGTACAAAATGTTGATGTCTTTAATACCTTTCTGGGCCTCAAAAGGTGTAATGATGTTGCTGCCTATGTGTGGATCAGATACCCTCGGATTTCATCAAAAATATCTTCATTTGTGTTCCGAAGACAAATGAAGGTCTTATGGGTTTGGGATGACAAGAGTATGAATACTTATTGACAGAAAATTCATTTTTGGGTGAACTAACCCTTTAAAAATATCTTTATTTGTGTTTATTTATTTGTGGGGCCCATCATTTTGTTAAAAATCATTCAGGTTTGGAACAACTGGAGGATATGTAAATGATGACAGAATTTTCATTTCTCACAGTGCATCCTGTGCAATGAAGCCCACAATTGCCCTTGTAATTTGTTTCAACCTTTTTGAAATGTATAGAAGAATATTTTATGGAAGATTCAAGGGTTTTTGTGTGTGTGTGGAAATGACCCATCGCAGGAGTTTGATTGACAACCGATCTAACCAATCATAACACCAAATCCGCCATTTTGTTTGACAAAGCAGTCAGGAGTTAGAAGATTAACCTCAGTGGACTTGAACTTAAAAAATGGTGTGAATTTACATCTTTCTGTGTTTGAAACAACATTCCTTCTCATGTTAATTCATGTTTATTTGACACTATAAACGAACTAGTAAGAAGAGATGATCGGTTCACGAGCCGCTTGAGCTGAGGCGCTACAACAATCTGTCACGACACATTAAAGAGCCACAAAACGGTTTTTATTGTTTGAATTTCTAAAAAAATTACACAATTTGGAAGCTGGGACTTTGTTTAATATCTTAAGTAACCTGCTCTGTCTTGTCTGTCGACGTGTTGTCAGTGTCCTCTTTGCTCCGTGATGTATTTTTCCCTCTGTGTGGCATGACAGCACCATGGCTTGTCGGACAAAGCAACAGTAACTAAGGGGGGGCGGGTCTTTGCGAAGGGTCAATTGGAGGAAAGCAGAATACGGCTGTTTTTGAGTTTAAAAACGAAACTCAGATTCTGAAATTCTCAAAATTGATTCAGAATCATTGGAAAGAATCACGATGCATCAGAAATTAGTTTTCTCTCCCACCCCAATGTTAAATAATCATGATTACAATAATGACTAAAACAGCTGCGATTATGATTTTTGACATAACCAATCAGCCCTACAGGGTTTGTACTGAAGTAGTTTTGTTAAAAGAAACATTAAATCAGGCAAAATAAAATCTACCGTAACAATGATGACAACCACAGTCATAACAACAACAAAAACTTTTATTTTCTTTGACACAGAAAATAAAATGAGGTTAATAAACAATTTAGATGGCAGAAAAAGAATAAGACATCTGCTGTGAACTAAGAGCAGCTGCAGTGAATTCAAATTAGTATGACTAAGTAAAACCCAACAAACAGCAGCGGAGTGGAGACTCAGATGGAAACAGGAAAACGCAAGTACAGGCCCGTTATGATAGTCATGGCCAATGAGCCACAGCTGCTCTGAAGCAAAGTCATCATCTCTCTGTCAGACACACACAAAAACATTCAAAACACATGCAGGGTTAGCCCAGCCTTCACATTTGTGTGCTGTTTGAAATGATGACGTGATGAAGTTAGCCAGCAGCTGTAAACCAAAGGAAAAGTGTGACTGTGCCAGAACACTTAAACACAGATACAGAAAGAAAAAGAGAGATACGGCGAGTAAAAGAGGTCGCAGAGGGCGGATAATGCCTTTCTCTCTGGCTCTCTAGGACATGTGTACTACATAACGGCTTGTTTGTCCTGATGCAATCACAACAGTAACCATATCAGTTTACCACTCACAGTTCACATGACCAATCAAGCACTCACATAAATCATGACGTCATTTCAAAGAAACACAGACTGAAGTGCAGCCATTAGAACAAAAATGTGTTTATTTATATTAGTACAAAGTGAGATCCAGAGAGTTTTAAGTTACATGGAAAAATCTGTTAACATTTCCTAAAAAGCACAGGACCACTAAAGTATGTGATTTGAATTCTGCAGTATTTGGTCTTGGGCACTAAATTCTGGACATTTGTGCGCCAATCATCCAAATTGTAAATGCTACAGAACGAAGTACTCTGGAGCAACTCAAGGCAATAGCATCATGACAATGCTGACTGCATCAAAACAAGAACGCCAGTAGACTGGGAAAAATATAAATATATAAATATGGGTAATGTATATATTACTTGCCAAAAATCTATTCAATCAGAATACACAGTTTTCAGTGGCCTGCCAATAGAAAAAGATGCTTTTCGTTGTGGAATGGTGCAACTAGGACTAGTGGCTAACTGGACCATGCTAACCAGCCAATACTTGAACCCTTGGAGAGATCATATTCATTTCCAGTTAATCTCTTGCTTCTTTTTTTTCTTTACTGTACCTTTTCCACAATAACCCGAGTCCTAAACAGCATAGTAACTGTTTCACCAAACAAGTACTGATGCAGCATGACTGGGTTAATCTGGAACCTCAGGCAAATCATAATCTTCTCAGATGTCTTAAGAGTTCACACAACCTGTCGGACACCTGGATTACCACATATTACGTATGAAGAGCAAAGCCGAAACCACCATAAACACTGAGCAATAACAAAGGCTATAGATATAGAAAGACGGTTCACTCCTATTAGTTATGAATGGGAGGAACTGCAAAGTTCAATATGGCGGAATATGTCCTGTCTTCCAAGTAAGAGAGCCAATCACTGATTGGTAAAGTCATTGCGTCACTGCAGCTCAGAGGTGTAAAGTACTTGAGTAAATGTAATTAGTTACTGTACTTAAGTATCTTTTTGGCTACTTTGTAGTTGTACTGAGTATCAAAGATATTGGCAACTTTTACTCTCTACCTGACTACATTTTTGAGCAAGTAAATGTACTTTTTACTCCACTACATTTGTGATGAGTAATGCAATTACAGATTACATTTTTCATGGCACCTAACTTTTTCTGCAGCAGTTTGTTTCTGATATAAAGAAGTGATATTGCCATCCAAGTGCGTTGAAGGTACTATATCTTTTTGCCTTTACTCCCCCAAAACTTGTCAACAAGGATACTTTACGTGAATGTGAGTGCATTAGCAGGTAGTTGCTGATTGCAGAGGTTTGATTTATTAGATGAGGAAATGACTGCAGCTGGTGATGAGGCTCAAACCAGCACATACAGTACACTTTGACTATTTAATTTTACTTAACATCGTTTTGTTTATCCGCAATATTGACAAGACCGTTTTGACGGATATTGGTTTACTTATGACCACTTGAGCTTAATTGACACTTGAGAGTTTGTAGACATTTAAAAGGTTGTTGTGTCGACCTTGATTTATTGCAATATTGAGGTGATCAGTTTTATTTTGATTTTAGAAAATAAACTTGATTTCTCATCTTACAAATCAATTGTTTCTTATTTTCACTGGCATGTCTCTCAGGACTAGTGCATCTCTGAGCCTACATTCAACATCAGTAAAATACTTAAGTACTGTTAAAATCAGATACTTTAAGACTTTTACTCAAATCTTATTGGAATTGGTTACTTGTAACTTGTAGTGGAGTCATTTTCGATGCAAGGTATCTGTACTTTTACTCAAGCATGGTTTTTAGATACTCTTGACACCTCTGCTGCAGCTGGTGTTAGAGGCTTACCATAGAAACCTGAGACTCGTGCTTAAGACTGCACGTGCGCTCTGGCTCGTCTAGCCTGAAAAATAAAAAGTTTTTTAATGCTATTTGAGCATAAGAAACAACATGGGACAGTTCTTGTCAGATTTTGCTGCTGATTTGAAATATGTTTTTTAATTGTGAGTTCGGCAAGCAGTGTTTGAGATTTCAGGATTCCCCCATTCAAATAGATAGGACTTGGTCTTGGATGCCCGAAATAGCTGCCCGGAGGCGTTGCAAATGTGGCCGCTGAGTGAACAGACTTTCCTTGAAGGACTTTGGCAATAAGTTTGGGAAGGATTTTGACAAAAGTTTAAAAAGGTAGGCTGGTCTTTTTTAGTGGTCTAAAATCACTCAAATCAAAGTCAAAATGCTTGAGGTGGCCAATCAAAACAAAGAAGGAGGGCTTTAGTGTTCACAGAAGCTGAGAATGAAAGGCAGAGCAACACTTTAGTTTTAAAGGTGAAAGAGTTTGAGGTAAGATGTAGCTAAACATTTAATTTGACAACTGTTTTATGACAGAAATGTTAAATAAACCAACAGTAATATCCATTTTTTAAATCAAATTTAGTAAATATAGGCTATTATTCTATTAGGCTATGTGATTCATGTAATTCATAATTGAATGTGATGAGACAAGAAACATTAACAGAGACCTTTTCATCATGGGCATAAGTTTAAAGGGTTAGTTCACCCAAAAATGAAAATAATGTCATGTATTACTCATTCTACACCCGTAAGACCTTCGTTCATCTTCAGAACACAAATTAAGATATTGTTGATGAAATCCGATGGCTCAGTGAGGCCTCTATAGACAGCAATGACATTGAAACTGTCAAGATCCATAAAGGTACTAAAAACAGTTCATGTGAGTTCAGTGGTTCTATCCTAATATTATAAAGCGATAAGAATGCTTTTTGTGCGGCAAAAAAACAAACAAAATTTCAACAATATCTAGTGATGGGCCGATTTCAAAACACTGCTTCATGAAGCTTCTGAGCTTTATGAATCTTTTGTTTCGAATTAGTGATTCAGATCTCCTATCAAACAGCTAAACTGCTGAAATCATGTGACTTTGGCGCTCTGAACCACTGATTCGATTCGTAAAGCTCAGAAGCTTCATGAAGCAGTGTTTTGAAATCGGCCCATCACTAGATATTGTTGAAAAGTCGTTATTTTGTTTTTTTGGCGCACAAAAAGCATTCTCATCGCTTTATAATATTAAGATAGAACCTCTGAACTCACATGAACTGTTTCAAATATGTTTTTAGTACATTAATGGACCTTGAGAATTTGAATGGCTTTGCTCTCAATAGAGGCCTCACTGAGCCATCGGATTTCATCAACAATATCTTAATTTGTGTTCTGAAGATCAACAAAGGTCTTACAGCTGTAGAACCACATGAGGGGGAGTAATTAATGACATTATTTTCATTTTTGGGTGAACTAACCCTTTAAGAGTGAATATGTAAAGAGAGGCCCTGAAGAGGACTGAGATGATGAGGTCACTATTATCTTATCAGGCCTGGATCATTAAAACAAATGTAATGGTTACAATGGTTAAGAAGTTTTGCTCACACAGATTTAGTGACACTGTTAATGACTCGAATTAAGCATGTTAACACATTACAATGCGCGTCAAGCAATAAAGCTCAACGGTAAACACCCGATGAAAATATCTACTTCTTTTAGACAAACGTAAATAATTCATTAATCATGAATTTAAAAGAAAATTAGAAGAAAAAAAACGACGTAGTATCCCACAAACCTTTTTTTTTTTTCTCTTAGCGGTCTATTCATTAAATGCCGACTCAAACAAGTAAACTCTCCTCCCGACCAAAACATGTAATCATGCCCTTAATCATTAGTAGAGCAGACAAGAGCCAGACAATTAATCTCTTCAACTGTCACAAACCAAAATAAAACAACATAACACCTCACCAAGACATTTTTCCCTTCGGTTTGTCAACAAAACGCTGTGACAAAAAAAAAAAGGATATGTGCATGACAGTCTGATACTTGTTTACGCATTCCCATATATAATACAACAAGCTCTTCAGGTCTTTAAAGAAGATAGAAGGCTTAAAAATAGCCATAGCAGTTAGTCAACGTGTGTAATGCAGACTATTATTGGGAACTACAATTATAAAGCCTGTGTCTGGACTCAGCAAACCCTCATGCAAATGCACCACCAGGGGGATGCCAGTTCTTACTATAGGTGTACAATGGATTACCAACACATTATATTTGCTGTTGCAAAGGGGAATTTGGTGAAATGACTGTTTTGATTGTGCAGCGTATGGACATTAAAAGCAAAAGCCTTTGCAATGGGGAATAAAATTCAGAGCACAGTGTTATTTAAACGCAATGTTTATTTTGGTTACTATTAAATTAGGTCATCATCACATTTATTTCCGTGTAAAATTATAAGGGTGTGGATGATTATTTTTTTCCTCATGGCAACTAGCAGATGAGCAGCAGGCAAATCACCGCTGCTGCTTCAGAGATGGGAGCACGAGTGGGATGCGCTGGAATTTCTCCGGTTTTCCCAACCTCTCTATGTCATACCATCCTGATTAACATTTTTAAAATAAATGAATATTGTATACCAATGGATGAGTGCACACATACACACAACCAGCCACCACACACTGTCAGTGATGGAAAATGCATAGAGCAATGCCCACCTGAATTTCGGTCTCATTACTGAAGCTGCTCCGGCGATCTTGCCATTTTAAAGATGATCGGTCACAAAACCGGCAGATTTCGGCAATCCTTTCTTGTACGAAGCCGTTGGACCATTAGGGTAAGTCGGAAAATGAATAGGGCACCATATTGGATATACTGGATGTGGATGCTCATCTAGAGGAAAATATGAGTCGTCAGGGCGAGCTTCCTCAAGGAGAGCTGCGGTCGACGCCTACAAGAGAAAACCCCGCCCAGGTCCCGCCTACTACCTTGACCGTGATTTAATACAAATGCTGATATAAATAATCAAAAGCTGTCTTGTTACAGTAAATATCCGATGAAAACCAATCCATAATGTGAATTTGTTTTGCGTTTAATTCAGGGTCTCGTTCAAAATGGACCACAGTGAAATGTTCTAACGTCAGCGGATCTCATGCGACTGACAAACGTTTAACCAATAGGAGCATAGATTAGACTGGAAGAGCCGTGATTGACAGCTCATCCCACCAATCCTTTATTCTTCTTAACCTCGGCCACAGTGGGCAGCGAGCAGGTGATGTTGCGGTGTTGATTGGTGTAACTGTTCAGTTTTGTCCGGTTTATTATCTTCTGAAGATGAGCCACGTTATTATTTACGATAACTGCTATAATTTCTCATAAATCATATACAAAAAGCAGGGAAAAATAATCAATCTACAAGCTTATTCTTTTATTTTTTACTTCATAAAATGCAGTAAATGTTCTGATCCGCTCTTTTCTCTTTAAGTGAATAGATCTAGTTTAAAAATAATCTACATACAGTGGTTGTACACTATTCTGAAATTACTAGTGACATTTAGCATTTTTCTTTACAAATTGTATTATCAGCGTAACACTTATGCTGAAAAACTGAACAGAAAAATGTTTCAGAATGTCACGTGTCATATATTTTCAGTTGGATAGTTGGCACCACCGGACATTTATAATTTGAGTCATTTATTTCATTATTATACACCATACTTTATATATAAATTATTTCCTGTTTTATTATATTGTTTTATGTTTTATGTAATCTGTTTCCTAATTCGGCAGCCTGTTTATTTTCTGTAATGTCTATTTTAATACTACATCCCTTGTTAAAGGATTAGTTCACTTTCAAATAAAATTTTCACCCCCATGTCATCCAAGATGTTCCTGTCTTTCTTTCTTCAGTCGAAAAGAAATTAAGGTTTTTGATGAAAACATTCCAGGATTTTTCTCCTTATAGTGGACTTCAATGGCCTCAAAATGGTTGAAGGTCAAAATTAAAGTTTCAGTGCAGCTTCAAAGCGTTCTACACAATCCCAGACGAGGAATAAGGGTCTTATCTAGAGAAACCATCACTCATTTTCTAAAAAAAAAAAAAGTTAAAATTTTATACATTTTAACCATAAATGCTCATCTTCAACTAGCTCTCTTCTTCTTCTATATTAGAATTCCAGCAGTGTAGACACTGTTAAGTGTATTACTGCCCTCCACAGGTCAAAGTTTGAACTAATTGTTATATACTTGGACTAGCATATTGTATATGACAATTTAGTTCAAACTTTGACCTGTGGAGGGCAGTAATACACTTAGCAGCATCTACACTGCTGGAATTCAAATAGAGAAGAAGAAGAGAGCTCAAGATGAGCACTTATGGTTAAAACGAAAATAATTATCATTATTATTTTTTTTTAGAAAATGAGCAATGGTTTCTCTAGATAAGACCCTTATTTTCTTATTTCTCTGGGATCGTGTAGAACGCTTTGAAGCTGCACTGAAACTGTCATTTTGACCTTCAACCATTTGGAGACCATTGAAGTCCACTATAAGGACAATAACCCTGAAATGTTTTCATCAGAAACCTTAATTTTTTTTTCGACTGAAGAAAGAAAGACATGAACATCTTGGATGACATGGGGGTGAGTAAATTATAAGGAACATTTAATTTGAAACTGAACTAATCCTGTAACATTGAAAATGTGACAATTATGCCAACAGAGCTTTGTTTACTTTGGCTTTAGTGTTGCATATAAAATAGTTGTTATTGTTATGTTTTATTTTTTCGGGTTTAAAAATTCCAAACCCGTTTAAAGGAGGAAAATAGATTTGTTAACGTGGTCTTTGGATTTTATGTCGCACTATACATAATTGGCCAAAAATAAAAATGCATATACATATAGTGACATCGTGTGGACATTTTAGAGTATGAAGGCTGACGACTGGGTTTTGAATCCGCCCACAACATCGACGCGCATTTACGTTACCCAATCCTTCTTCTCAACTATGATTGACGTTGAATACAGCCAATGGGAGAGCTCGGTTTTTATTTCCGGGAAGCGCTATAAACTTAAGGCCTAACCACACGATTTCTGAGTGCCGACGGTCAGTATCAACGTTGCAAGGTAATTTATGTTTTTGTTTTTGATATATTTACTAATTATGATTTGTAAAACGCAGGATAATTAATGCTATTCGCTTCATGATTTAACCTTATTTTAGAGATACTTTTAGTAACTAAACAGACATCTCGCGTTTCTCTAGCCGTTGCAGCCTGTGAGGCTCAAAGCCAACGCGCGAAAACGACACCGATTTGCGTCCAAACCGCCTTGTATTTCATGGCTTCACTTATATCAAAAGACTTCATAGTCATGGATATTCTACACACTTTTGGGAAAATGCGGATTGTGTCGCTGGTTTAGATCAGAAGATCGGTTTAGATGGGACAGTGAATGGCGGATCTATTGTCTACCCGCTGAGCGGCTAAATCGGAGCAGGTTTTACACGTATAGCAACTTGAATCATGGTTAATAGTTTCAGCTTTAACCTAATGTAGGTACAACAGATGAAAAGGGAACGATATAAGTGATAATTTAAAGAGAAGGGGAGTTGAATAATGCCATATAATATCTATACATTAGTTTAGGCTTTTTCAAAACTGAGCAGCATTTTTTCTTCTTCGTGTAAGTATTGATCTGTACCGTTGCATAGATGGAAACTCAGTGACAATTCACCTTTTTGAGATCAAAATAGGTCACTTATGGGATTTGCATAGATCCAGTGAGAAAGTGTTTTTATGGGATGGGGGGATGGGATGGGATGGGGGTCTTATAAGGGTACTTGTGAGCTTACAAGGGTAAATAATGAACTGCTTGTTTCAGTAAGTACTGTACAGTGTTTCCTTTACTATTTGTTTTAAAAATTGTCTATAAAGGGTAATATTTTATGTATTTGAAGATGAGATGTGGGAATGGAGAAGAGAGAGGGAAAACAGTTTCCAATTTAGCTTAGTTTTACTGTCTAATCAGCCAGTTTTGTCTTAAATAGCCTCCATAGCACTTCATATTTTATAACCTGAGATTTTGACCAAATGTTGATTTTGTTAAAATTTTGCTACATTGTTTTTTTTTGTTGTTGTTGTTGTTGTTTTTTTCTTTGAAAAATTTTACATTTGGACATATAATGTAATTTTTTAAAAAAATCCCTCAAAATAACTACAAATGAGCACGTAAAGCAAATATCTTTAAAAAACATCCATTCGGATCGTGCTCACCTTTTATCCCCTTACCTGTTTGCATCCTTGCATTGGCATAGCTGTGTTATTTATATCTGTATTTTCCCTCTTGTTGCTCCCAAAGTTACCATGGCCGAAAACGATGTTGATAATGAGCTGTTGGACTACGAGGAAGACGAGGAGCCGCAGACCGCCGTGGACAGTGCAGTCCCAGCCGGCAAGAAGGAGGTGAAAGGCTCCTACGTCTCCATACACAGCTCCGGCTTCCGCGATTTCCTCCTGAAACCAGAGCTGCTCCGAGCGATCGTCGACTGTGGCTTTGAACATCCTTCAGAGGGTGAGGATTTGTGTATGAGTTTAAAGGATTAGTTCACTTCAGAATTAAAATTTGCTGATAATTTATTCACCCCCATGTCATCCAAGATGTTTGTCTTTTTCTTCAGTTAAAAAGAAATTAACATTCCAGGATTTTTGTCCATATAGTGGACTTCATTGGGGTACCAATGGGTTGAAGGTCCAAATTACAGTTTCATTGCAGCTTCAAAGGGCTCGACACGATCCCAGACAAGGAATAAGGGTCTTAATCTAGTGAAATGATCAGTCATTTTCAAAAAATAAAATAAAAATTGATATACTTTTTAACCACAAATGCTCGTCTTGCACTAGCTCTGCGATGCGCCATTGTGCAAGAAAATGACTGATTGTTTCACTAGGCAAGACCCTTATTCTTCGGCTGGGATCGTGGAGAGCCCTTTGAAGCTGCAGGAAACGGCAATTTGTACCTTCAACCCAGTGAAGTCCACTATATGGAGAAAAATCAGGGAATGTTTTCCTCAAGCTTAATTTCTTTTCGACTGAAGAAAGACAGACATAAACATCTTGGATGACATGGGGGGTGAGTAAGTTATCAGGAAATTTAATTCTGAAGCAAACTAATCCTTTAATGATTTTTATAGTACACTGCCATATATGTGCAAAAAGATAACTAGAATTAGTAGATCCAACATATGAGCAGTTGTATAGATTTATTTGAAGTGGCTTTGTGAGTATGAATAGCCACCATAATGTATTAAATCAGAACATCAAAGTACCATCCACCAAATTACCACCAATGCTCTTTGGGGTTTCAGTTAGTATTCATAGTTTACATGACGTCACAACTTTATAGGAATGCCCACCTGGAGGGCAAAACAAGGCTTTTCTCCATTGCCCGCCAGTCATTTTTACCAGGTTTGTGCTAGGCACTAATATAGTAAAACAGTGAAAAAGACCAAATTCTCTGTACACCTTTATTCATGATGATGCAATCTATGTACAGACAAGCAAATGAACCTACAATATAAACACAACATGCAGTTTCTCGATTAGTGGTTTTCCAAAGAGAACCATTGTAAAGAAAATTCTTAAACATTTAGCGTGCCACTTTCATATTCTGGGCTCATCTGCTCGCCTGTATTTAGTATGCATCTTCAATAAGGTTTATACTGAATTAGATCTTTTAATAACTGTTTTAGTACAGTAAGGCACTAAGTGTTTGTTTTTTGTTGTTTTTTTCCCCCCACATTATGGCCTGGTTTCACAGACAGGGCTTAGACTAAGCCAAGATTAGGTCTTAGTTCAATTAGGGTATTTAAGTGGCTTTTTTAAAATGTACCCTGGAAAAATAACATTACTGGTGTGCATCTTGAGACAAAACAATAACACTGACACAATTAAAGAGATGCCAGCTAAGTTGATGTCAGAAAGTTGATTTCAGTTGAAACAGCTCAAACATGCATTTTAGTCTAGGACTAGCTTGATCTTTGTTTGTGAAACCGGGGGTAAGTAACGTCCAGCTGTTTTTAGTGATTGAAATACTGCAGCAGGAGCTGTATATGGATCACAAGTGCCCAAATCTTGAATTTAGTCTTCCCTGAATAAATTAAATGTGTATTAATCCTTACAATTAAAGCAACTAAGTTATTCGTTCAAGAGCATGGGTGATCTTCTCGTCTTTTGTTGTTTGTTTAACATTGACACAGACAGCAGTAGGTTCATTAGGTTTTTTGCTGTCACTTTAAGACCGAATGGACTGGTCTAGTATACTGTTACAAATGCGTTTTCTTAACTGTTTGTTCACTTAAGACAACCAACTGTTTATGTGAATTCTTGCCAACATGGTAATTTTGGACATGCATGTGCCTGAATTTGTCAATTTAAGTGCAATTTGCCATGAGGAATTGAATTTGGTACTTGCGAGCTGTTTGTGAGGCGGCTTTATGTGCACGCTTTGAGTGTGCATGAGCTTACTGTCTCTCAAAGAGCGCATGAGTGTTTAATGCTTTGTTTAAATTGGCAAGACTTAAAAAGATGTGCAAATTATAAACTTTAGTGACAATGCGACACTGTCCCAACTGCAAGTGACATTTTTAGAGTATTCTTGTTCAGTTCATACAAAATGGTACTGAACTGACTCCTACTTTTAAAAATCTTTGTTCATGTTTTTTTTTTTTTTTTTTTTTTTTTAATATATTCTTTCCTCAGTCCAGCATGAGTGCATTCCACAAGCCATCCTTGGCATGGACATCCTGTGCCAGGCGAAGTCTGGTATGGGAAAAACTGCCGTATTTGTGCTTGCCACACTCCAACAGATCGAGCCAGTGGATGGGCAGGTGTGTATTAATTGCACTAAATCTTACAAACTCAAAAACATGTTATGGATTATCTAACAATTTATGTAACCAAACAGATAAATTGTCAAGGAATGTTGGGGCACATTGTCATGAACTTTGCTAGTTTGCTTAACTTTGGAAGATTGTCCGGACTAACATTTGTTGCAATAAGTGATTTATTTCTTTTATTATCTCAAAGTGTTTAGGTTTAGCATTAAATCTTCTCACTTGCAAAGATAACCTGCAGTAGATTATAACTCTTCATCTGGGTCCATGCAGTGTTTTCCATACTGTTGCAGACTGTTATCTTGCATAGAGACTAGCTCTTGTGGTAGTTGTGAATGGTGAAGCCAGCTACAAGTTTTTTTTTTTGTTTTTTGTTTTTCCTACCCTCTGCCATTTTATCATTGTCTGTTCTGCAGGTTTCTGTGTTGGTTATGTGCCACACACGTGAACTGGCCTTCCAGATCAGTAAAGAGTACGAGCGCTTCTCAAAGTACATGTCCAACGTTAAGTGTGCCGTCTTCTTCGGTGGCTTGTCCATAAAGAAGGATGAGGACGTATTGAAGAAGAGCTGTCCTCATATTGTGGTGGGAACACCAGGGAGGATCCTTGCCCTCATTCGCAACAAGACCTTGAACCTCAAAAATGTCAAACACTTTGTATTGGATGAATGCGACAAGATGCTGGAGCAGCTGGGTGCGTTTCTTTCTTCTTTTGTTTGTATTGTATGGGCTGCTATATGGAATTGGACATTTTCTCGTTCACCAGAGGTCTAACTGTGTGTGATTGTGTTTTAGATATGAGACGGGATGTCCAGGATATCTTCAGACTGACGCCTCACGAGAAGCAGTGCATGATGTTCAGTGCCACATTAAGTAAAGAGATCAGACCGGTCTGTCGCAAATTCATGCAAGACGTGAGTCATCTTTTTCTTTTCTCCTTATGAATACATTTAATTTGCAATTTTAATTAGGGTTGTGCAGTTTTGTATGCATGCACCCACACTCCTCAAACTCCTATCAGATACGGTTTGATACAATGATCCAAGGTGTTCTTCTCTTCTTGCAGCCAATGGAGGTGTTTGTTGATGATGAGACTAAGCTTACACTCCATGGTCTTCAGCAGTACTATGTCAAACTGAAAGACAGCGAGAAGAACCGCAAACTGTTTGACCTACTTGACGTTCTTGAGTTCAACCAGGTGACTCTCATTTCATCATGTTTTTACAGTCATTGGCTTTGAAAGTGGGCCCTTGTCAACTCAAATGGTTTGTATGTATTATAGGTGGTGATATTTGTCAAGTCCGTTCCACGCTGTGTGGCTCTTTCTCAGCTGCTGGTGGAACAGAATTTCCCTGCCATTGCGATCCACAGGGGAATGGCTCAGGAAGAAAGGTGAGGCACTTGTTTTTCCCATGATATTGCAGTGGTTAGGTAAAAATGCAAATGCTGAAATCATTTCTCATTCTCTTTCCTGCAGATTGTCCCGGTATCAACAGTTTAAAGATTTTCAACGGCGGATCCTGGTGGCTACTAATCTGTTTGGTCGTGGGATGGATATTGAGCGTGTTAATATAGTTTTCAACTATGACATGCCTGAGGACTCGGACACATACCTACACAGGGTATTTATGCATCATGCGCTGTGGCATTCTACTTTTCAGCAAATCTAGAGGTGTGATGAGACGGGTTCGCTCACGAGACGAGACACGAGATTGAGTTCACGAGAGCGAGGCGAAATTAGATTTTTACATACTATTTTTAAGAAATCCTCAAAGATGAAATGCATGACTAGAAAAATAATCTGCAGGTGCATTTGAAATGTTTAGCTAAGCATCTTGTAATGAATGCCATTTCAGTTCTACTTTCTGACTATGAATTATCATGTGCAGTAAAAGACAACAATACTCAAGCACTGTAAAAGGTTTTGCCACAAACTCGACTGACTGACTTCTCTCCTTTTATGATTTCAGTCTTTTCAGACCTTTCTATACATGGATTATGAGCTTCTACAACTTTTGACCTCCTAACTGAACTCGTTTCCACAAACTGATCATAGAAATAAAACAGTATAAATGAAAATGTTAACACTTTTTACAATAAGGTCTCATTTATTAATTATGTCATTCTCCTCACTTTTAGGTTGCTCGTGCTGGTAGGTTTGGCACAAAAGGACTGGCCATCACCTTTGTATCAGATGAGACGGATGCAAAGACCCTGAATGATGTGCAGGACCGTTTTGAAGTCAACGTAGCAGAGTTGCCTGAGGAAATCGACATCTCAACCTACAGTAAGAAATCAGCACATTTATGTTGATCACTTTTTAAGATGGGGATGGCCTGATAATACTTTTTCATGTCTGATACAGCAACCTCGAGTATCTGCTAAGCCAAAACTTTTTTTTTTGAACAATTGAGATCTATACCGAATTAACTTGTGAACTATACACTACTTCATTTTAGAGATTACAGGGAAAAAAAATTAGGCTAAAATGTTTATGTATAACAGTAATTCTAGTCAATTTTGTAAAATCTAAATAAAAGTGTAGGTTTGAGTGTGAGTGAACTTCTTACTGCTACATCTGGTAAAATCTTAAATTTAAGTACTGTGCGTTACAAGAGTTAAATAATACATTCGTGGTTGTACTACATGAATATATACACACTACAGCAGGGCTCTATATTATATAATTCCCCTACCTACCTAATAAATATATTGCAATATAAATGGCTATAACATGGTATACAATATAAATATTCCACATTTCCACAATCCATGGTAAATTACTACAGTTCATTCATGGTAAATGTTTGTAAGGGTGGTGATTTTTGGGATTTAAAATTCTTCTAACTTCATTCATGGCACAACGTTTCTCCTGTTTTCCTGCTGGGAATGTTGAGGCTGTTTCATCCGATTTAAAACTAGTTAAATCGAGTGATTTGTGGTTTGTGACTGAGAGGTGTGTGTCGAATTGAAACGCTTCTAACTGGATGTCGCAATGCTGTTTAATAATGGTGTCCGGGACCGGAAATAAACGCAGCTCCTTTAAGCTTTCGTTCCGTCATCCACTGGGCCTTGCTGCGTATTTCAAAGTAAACTAGTGAAATGCTTAAACGGTGTTATTTGTTGTTACTGACCGAGAAACAACTTTGGATGATTCAGTGACAGAGCGGTCCGAACAAATTCAAATCATTTCAGAAGATTGTTAAAGAAACACTGTAGTGCAGAGCTCTTCAACTGGCGGCTCGCGGGCCAAATCTGGCCCGTCAGTTGAAGAGCCGTGCACTACAGCGTTTCTTTGGAATGTACTGCACAGATTTTTTTTTTTTTAAGACCACAAACATGATCAATATGATAGAACAAATAAATTTGCTAAATATGTTTCTATTACGCAAAACTTTCATAATATGAAAGGCTCCAATGCATAGCAACACAAAAGTATTTTTGCGTATTTCCAGGCACAGAATGTTGTGCTTTAAAGCAATATGGAGTCAATGGCAAGCCTAGCTCTGCAAGTAATGAAAAGTTTATAGTAGAGGACAAAGACGAAATATTGTTTTATTCAATCCGACCAAACAACCTCTGTATTGGATGGATATATGGAGTATTGAATCAGCTCATCCCTAGTTTAAGAAGTCTCAAGTTTTGTTAGTTTGAAATTTGCTGTCTTCGACATAAAGCTTATTTTCACCAGGTGTTTGTGTATATAACTGTTTGCATCCTAATTAACATTGATTGATTAATTGTCAATAATTTAATCGATAACCTGACAGTTTAAGCAAGGTCATCATTAGAGTGTCTAGTTTTAAGGTGTGTGCGGCTCATGCGCAAAACACATGCAGCAGACACAAGGAAAAATTGAGCGAGTGCGCCGTAGTTACGTATTCTAAGTATATTAATGTCTTCAAGCCATACAATGGATTCGTAACCAAGGGTCCAAAAAAAAAAAAAAGTAGTAATATCCTGATTGATAATCTTCCAGCGCTGTTTCAGCTGTGTGCTCCCTTTCTATGGCGCATGGAAAAATCAAGACTTGTCAATCTGAGCAATCAAACCAATCCAAGCACGCTCCAGCTGTAAAATAGTGGCCGATTGGTCTCTACACATCGTCCTTATGCTAATCCTGGCTTAATCTAAGACCTGTCTGTAAAACTTATGGTTTACTAATGTTTTGAAGTGGCATTGTGTATATGGTTTACACGTGTCAGTGTCGCTTTTTCATATGAATACTTCATATAGTTTGGTCTCTAACTGAAACAGTTATACTTGTAATCTGCTAGTTGAGACCTTTTCAACAATATGACAAGTTAACATTTTTCCTTTTTTTTTTTTTTTTTTTTTTTTTTTTTTTTCTTCCTTTCACGCTATGAAAATAGAGCACTTCTAATGTCAGCAAATTTAAAAGCACTTGTTAAGTGATGGTCATATTCCCTATATTCACTGTAAAGCCAAGCTTCTAAGCTTTAAAATGACATCTATTTTGTGTTGAAGCAAGTGGTTGTGAAATAGCATAACTTAGAAGTGCCCCCGTTTCGGATTTAAGAGTTTAGCGATTAATCAATTAATTGATCGTAAATTTAAACAACGATCAATTATGGGAATTTATGTAAATTGACATCCCTACTCCTAACGCTTCTCTCTCTCTTTCCCTCTCTCTCTAGTCGAGCAGTCCAGATGAGCTAGATGTGTGCTGAAGTGATGGTTGTCCAGCTCTCCGTATCTGTGTCTCAGTGTAGTTTCTGTGACAGCGGAAGAGCGAACCGCCCCACTTTTATTTTCATATGATCATGCCCTAAAAGCCTCTTTTTCCATTTGTGTACTTTATTTTATTGTTCCAGGGGATTGGTGGGGAGTCCTTTTTTACTTTTGTTAATTGTGGTTGTTTGATTTGAGAATTAAAAACATTTTATACTACATAATTTGTTCGTGTGATATTTGAAATCTATTT
This sequence comes from Megalobrama amblycephala, assembly GCF_018812025.1. Classification (NCBI taxonomy): domain Eukaryota; kingdom Metazoa; phylum Chordata; class Actinopteri; order Cypriniformes; family Xenocyprididae; genus Megalobrama; species Megalobrama amblycephala. The sequence goes on from NC_063050.1 coordinate 21,728,219, forward strand.
ATTAAGTCAATTGTCATTCTTTAATGCTTTCTTCCATTCCAGTTACAGACTGCTACAAAGAACAACTTCAACATAAACAAAATATATGATTGGGTCAGTTATAAATGGATTTAAATTCTGCAAATCCAAAATTGTATGTATGCATTTCTGCCTTCTACGATCTTGGATCCAGAACTTTTCATGGAGGGAGAACCTATAAGTGTCGCAAAAGAAACCAAGTTTTTAGGACTTACAATGGACAACAAACTTTCTTTTATTCCACACATAAAATTAAGAAATGTCTCAAGAAAATGAACATCATAAAGGTACTGGCCAAAACAAAATGGGGTGCAGACTGTACTACACTTCTACGTCTCTATAGAATATTGATCCGATCCCAAATGGATTATGGGAGTACAGTTTATTGGTCAACCAGAAAATCTTACATCAAAATGCTGGATACTGTACACCACTTAGAATTACGTCTCTCGTTAGGAGCATTCAGGACTTCACCTATTCAAAGTCTGTATACTGAAGCAAAGGAACCATCTCTTGATGGAAGACGCTTGAAACTTGCTCTTCAGTATGCATTTAAGCTGAAAGCAAACAAGTGCAATCCAGTTTACTCTTCAGTTTTTCACCCTCTGTGTCCAGATTTGTATGAGGCCAGACCCAAGTATATTAGTCCTTTTGGTATTGGTATAAAATCCTACTTGTAGAACATGGACATAAATCGGAATAGTTATTACCCAGCTATTGTATTGTAATAACCATAATAAGTACATAGTATGTACCTGGGGAACAGGACTGTAAAATAAAGTGCTACCATTATCTCAAAATTCACAGTTTTCCCTAGTTTTATATTGTCAGCAAAATTATTGCCCAAGTATCCGGAGAGCTCTTTGTGCCTTTTGATTCTGTTGGTCCTTTAGCTGTTGTACTAGTTGTCAGTCATGTGGCTGTGATATTTTAGTGTTGTCCTGGGCATTTTAGAAACTGATGTCCCGGTTGACATTGTTGAAAGAGTACCTGAGGTCAGTGTTGTGTTAAGTTGTAATTGGTGTCTTAATTGTTGTATCAGGGCAATTTCTTGTTAATTGCAGTGTTGTTTTAGCAAGTGTGCTAGTTTTTGATCCAGTGCAGTGAAAGTTGTTTTCTCATCCACTGTAGATGTTGATTATTTAACTATGTTTCTTAAAGGTTTAGCCTTAGTTCACTAACTACTTTTTTAATAATAGAAAGATTGAAAAATAGAAAAATAGATTGACCTTGGTGTTCTGTTATACACTGATTAAGCTGTTAAAATTATTTTTGATTAAATAATGGAAAATATTACTTGTTTAAAATCTTTTTCATGATGCTTGTATACTCTTTTTCGTAATCATATCTAAAAAAAGATTATGTACAGATAATGAAGAATAATGACTTCCAAGGGATATGACAGTATTAGTAAATTAGTTTTAAATGACTAAATTGTTAAAATGCTTATATTTTTCATAATCTTTATAGAATTATTTAACTCTGGTCACAAAAATTATTTTAGATAAAATTTAAAATTCTAATCTCTTGAAAATGTCAAAAAAAAAAAACAAAAAACCTCAGACTTGCATTTAAAGAATGTTAAATTATTTGTAAATTTGTCTTAACAATATAGTATACAGGTGCTGGTCATATAATTAGAATATCGTGAAAAAGTTCATTTTTTTTTTGTAAATTATTTTTAAAAATGAAACTTTCATATATTCTAGATTCCCTACATGTAAAGTAAAACATTTCAAAAGTTTTTTTTTTTAATTTTTTAATTTTGATGATTAGAGCTTACAGCTCATGAAAGTCCAAAATCCAGTATCTCAAAATATGAGAATATTTCCTAAGATCAATCAAAAAATGGATTTTCAAAACAGAAAAGTTCAAGTTCTTTAAAGTATGTTCATTTGTACACTCAATACTTGGTCGGCAGCACATATTACAGCAAATGACTTGCTCCTAGCACAAATTCCAGCATCAGTGAAGTGTGGCATGGAAGTGATCATCCTGTGGCACTGCTGAGGCACTATTGAGCCTTCAGATCATCTGTATATTGTTGGATCGACTGTTTCTCATCTTTCTCTTAAAAATATCCCATAGATTCAGGGGTCAGGCATGTTGGCTGGTCAATAAAGCACAGTAATATCATGGTCAGCAAACCACTTGGAAGTGGTTTTTGCACTGTGGGCAGGTGCTAAAGTCCTGCTGGAAAAGGAAATCAGCATCTCCATAAAGCTTGTCAGCAGATGGAAGCATAAAGTGCTCCAAAATCTCCTGGAAGATGGCTGCATTGACTTTTCACTTGATAAAACACAATGGACCAACACCAGCAGACGTCACGGCCCCCCAAATCATTACTAACTTCAGAAACTTCACACTAGACTTCAAGCAGCTTGGATTCTGTGCCTCTCCAGTCTTCCTTCAGACTCTGGGACCATGATTTCAACATGAAATGCAAAATTTACTTTTATCTGAAAAGAGGACTTTCGACCACTGTTCACTGTCCAGTTCTTTTTCTGCTTAGCTCAGGTAAGATGCTTCTGATGTTGTTTCTGTTTCAGAAGTGGCTTGGTAGTCCTTTTCCTGAAGATGTCCGAGTGTGGTGACTCTTGATGCGCTGACTCCGGCTTCATTTGACTCATTGTGAAGCTCTCCCAAGTGTTTGAATCGGCTTTACTTGACAGTATTCTCAAGCTTGTGGTCATCCCTGTTGCTTGTGCACCTTTGCCTACCCAATTTCTTCCTTCTAGTCAACTTTGCATTTAATATGCTTTGATACATCACTCTGTAAACAGCCACCACATTCAGTAATGACCATCTGTGACTTACTCTCTTTGTGGAGGGTGTCAATGATTGTCTCCTGGACCACTGCAAAGTCAGCAGTCTTCCCCATTAGTGTGGTTTCAAAGAACAAGAGATACCCGGAATTTATACTGTAGGGATGGTCATTTAATGAAACTCAAATGTAAATATTCTAATATTTTGAGATACTGGATTTTGGACTTTCATTAGCTGTATGCTCTAATCAACAAATAAAAAAATAAAAAAAACTTTTGAAATGTTTTACTTTACATGTAGGGAATCTAGTATAAATGAAAGTTTCATTTTTTAAAATAATTTACAATAAAAAAATGAACTTTTTCACAATATTCTAATTATATGACCAGCACCTGTATACGTTAACATTAAAGAAAAATAGATAAACTTTTGATATTACAGTAGCTTATTGTTTGTTACACTGGTAATTGTTAACACAAACAAAAAATATTTAACAGTTTTCTTGTTAGCAATATTAATATTTTACATACAGAATATCTTTGGGACATCAAAATCAATATCAGTAAACCCACAAGTGAAATGAAAAGAATACATATATATAACTTTAAATCATTTTACATGAACACATATATTACATTACATTTATTGATGAATTTAGTCATTAAATTATATTATTACTCTGTATAGATTACCTTTTAAATGACTTTATACAGAATTTTAATGGTGTACATTTAAAAAAAAAAAAAAAATCCATTGTTTTAGTTATTACAATATTTCAATAATTAAGTATAAGAAAGAAAGATTTTACAGTTCCATCAAAAATAATTTGATAAGGATGAAAAGAAGGAAAGTGAGGACTTCAGTGAGTCTGCTCCTTGCCACTGCACTGCCAGATGATATAGCTGTAGCAAACTGACTGCTTGCCGTTGTTGTTGCTCCTGTTGTGATGATCGGAGTAACGGTTGATGTGGTGAAATTTCGTGGATCTGTGTTAAGAAGATTTTGACCAAACAATTAAAAATACAGTTCATGTTTGTATAATAATTATTCTTATTGCATTTCTTTTTAAAACAAAAAAAGTTATTCATAAGTACATTTAGAGAGAAAATATTAAACTTTCTTAAAATTATCCTAAGAAAACTTTCCTTAAGATTAAAGATATTACAAAAAGAGATTTTGACACTCACCAGCAGAAATACTTGATGTGATGACATTCAAGAAGATGATAGAATCATTAAGCACTTGTTTTAGGGAATCCACTATATCTGTTGTGTTGGGAACCACACTCTGGTTTTGAAAAATTAGCTGAGATGTTACCCCCACAGAGCCAGGCCTAATGATAAATAAGTTCTTTAATTTTTGTGTTTTTTTTGTTGTTGAATGAATGTGACAACAGTGGTAAAATCAATTGCTGTTATTATAAAGGCAACTAATATTTAGTTTGATGTTCACACCCTACATCCTATACACTCTTTGTGTTAGTACACTGAACATCATGGCTTTTTTGACATGATGCGTTACTGTTTGAGGCGGTCTACACCAGACACATCAAATTAAACAAACATTATAAACAACTAATACCTTTGTCTTTCTGAATGGGTGCATGATGATACAGTATGGTATTGAAGCATGCATTGTAGCATGTTGCATCGCAATGCACCATTCAATTTGATGTGTTCATGACCCGTTTAATCTTTGAAGGTCTAAATGCAAAATTTGGCTTGCAATTCGGTGTCAGCCATGGTCCCACACTGGCTACACACTCTCTGGCTCTGCCTGTTACAGTAGCCACGCCCCAAACTCTCACTATAGATTGAGCTGGAAATAGACAGATTTGAGTGGAACCATCTCAGTGTTTTGATGGTGCCCGAAAGGCTCAATATTTACACTTTTAAACTCAGAATGGCATACTAGTCAATGAAAAATAAACTGGATTAAGAGAATGTATTTTAACATAAAAATATGACATACTTTACCTTGAAGGCATAAAAAAGTGTTTAAAAATAGTAGCTATAGGAAGATACAATGAGTTTATGGGATTGATATTTTAAAAAGTTTGAGAGTTTATATAACTTACCAAAAAATGATGATGATCGATCTCATAAATGTAAATGGGTATTTTAATGTGTATCCCCGATTAAGCTAGAAAAGAAAAGAACAAGGAACAATACAGATAATTTGCTATAATGATTAAAGGATGAAAAGTTCATACCATTTATTTGCATTTGGATTTTCACATATAATGTTTGCTTCAAATTATAAAAGTTAGTGATTTACCTCAGTTGTTACATTTCTTTCCAGTGCTTTATAAGCAGAAGAAGTTTTGTTATTGTAATCTTGAACAAATGTCCTCACTATTCGAAATTTTAGATAATGTAAACCTTCTTTCTCTGTGGCAGGATTTAGAGATGCTAGAGTGTTTTTTGTTGGTGTTTCTCTTGACTTTGTGGTCAAATGCACAAAGCTTGGTTTAGTTGTTAGCTTTCCAGTTGTTGTTTTTGGAGTACTCATTGTTGATTTAGCAGTTTTTAAAACTGCACTTGTTGCATATGCCTTGGTTGTTTTAAGGGCTGGTGTCCTATTAGTATTTGTTGGACTGATGCTTGATGGTTTTACATAAATATCTGTGGGTTGATGAGTTCTTGTTGACGTTTCAGTTGTTGAAGTGTTGCTTATATCTGTCGATTGCATTGTCGCAGGTGCAGTTGGTGCAGTTGATGTAGTGGCAAGTCTAGTGGCAGTAAATGGTTGCGTCAAATTTATATATTAGGACTCATGGATGTTGATAGTTCAGTAGGAGTTGTTAGAATGGTATCTGAGACTTTTAAAGGCATATTGCTTTGAGTTACTGTTGGCTTTTCAGTTGTTTTCTCTGCATAAGGGCTTGTGGTTGTTGAATACTTTGTTATTCCAGTTTCAGTACTTCCAGTGGTTTTGACTTGTTCAGATGTACTTATCTCAAGTGTTGTAGATCTTAATGGCACAAACGTTGTTGTTAGAACTGTAGATGAGATTGTTGGCAAAAGTGTAGTGTTTTGTTGAGTAGTTGCTGGAACTTCATATGTTGTGGTAGCAAGAATGCTTGTTTTTGTAGATGGCACAACAGTTGTTGTTTGAACTGTAAATGTGTTTTTTGGCAAAAGCTTAGTGCTCTTTTGGGTTGTTGGCATGCCAGTTGTTGTGGCTGCATTAGGGCTTGTGCTTATAGATGTTAATGCAAAAGGGGATACGTTCATTGAGGTAGGTAGTAAAATAGTAGTTTTTTGACCCCTAGTTGAGGTTGTTGGCAAAAGTTTAGTGATTTTCTCAGTTGTTATTACTTGCTTTTCAGCTCCAGTAGTTGTTGCCTCAAGTTGATGCAACAGTCATTGTTGGAACCATATATGAGGTGGTTGACCAAAGCTTAGTGCTTTGTACAGTTGTTGTTGGCATTTCAGATGTTGCAGCTAAACTAGCGCTTGTGTTTGTAGATGTTGATGGCACAAAAGTTGTTGTTTGAACTGAGGATGACGAGGTAGACAAAGTTGTTGGTAAAACTGCAGTGCTTTTTTCAGTTGTTGTTACTTGCTTTTGAGATGTTGTTGTTTCTCCAGCAGGGTTTGTGCTTATTGATTGCTTTGTCGTCACAACTTCAGTATGTACTTCAGTAACTGTATAAGATGTTACTAGTTGAGTTACTGTTGTTGTCTCAGGGGCCTGAGATGTTGATGGCACAACAGTCGTTGTGAGGTTATAGATGAGGTTATTGGCAAGAGTGCAGTACTGTGTTTAGTAGCTATTTTTGGTGTTTCAGAAGTTGTGGCAGCAAAAGGGCTCGTGCTTGTAGATGTTAATGACACAAACGTTTTAGTTTGAACGTGCACCCTGGAATCCTACCATTCACAACCATCCCAGCATCAGAAAGAAAAATTATGTTTTGTAAATATTGATAAATGTTGTGATCAATGTTGTTTGGTAAATGGCATGTTTAAATTAAAATCATGGGAATTTTAAAGAAAGCGTATAGTTTCACCTAAATATTATTTAGTTGAACATTTAAAGGGTTAGTTCACTCAAAAATTCTGTCATTAATTACAAACCTTCATGTAGTTCCACACCTGTAAGACCTTCGTTCATCTTTGTAACGCAAATTAAAATATTTTTGATAAAATCCATGAGCTATCTGGCCTCTGATAAACTGCGACACAACGACCACTTTCAAGGCCCAGAAAGGTTGAAAAGACATTGTTAAAATAGTTGACGAGCATACTTTTTGTTCGCAAAAAATAAACAAAAATAATGACTTTATTCAACAATTTCTTCTCTTCCATGTCAGTCTCCTATGCAGTTGATGTAGTAAATACAGTGGAGCATAGGCGCCGATCCCGTGGAGCACGCACGGAAATGGTCGAGCACCCACGGAAAAATACGAGATATTCTCCATTGATTTTAACGAATAGGAAATCTATTGTAGCTTTCAGACACGATCTTCACCCTTTTTATAGTTTATTTAAGGCCGTTTCTATGGCGATATTTTAATGGCAAACGTCGAGAGCGCATCCAAGTGATGCGCGCGAGCACAAATGGCTCTGCTCTCGATCAGATACATGCGCGCGCTCAAACTCAAACTTTCCCTGCACCAGATATCAGCGAGAGCATGACTCGCGACAACACTCGTGAAAAGAATGTGCTTTTGGGTCGAAATTGTCATATTGCTGCATGGATATAATGCAAATAAAACATCAAGTTGACGTTGATTTGAGTTAAATAAGAAGCGAACTAGCGCCGAAACATGTTCTTTTTGAAAGCATGCGGTGTGGCTCGTTTAAGTTAGTCTTCTGACATACGCGTCAATCTATCGCTTGACTCTTCTTTCGACACAGACATGTCCTTGCTCTTGATATACAAATATTAATTAACTTCTTTGAACTTTATGAGGGGAAAAAAACGATATGAGGGCAGATTCGAACCACTGATAATTAGAGCACGGCTGGACCTCTGATTTTCTACCATTAGACTAGTTGGGAACGCGAAAACTGAGCGTGAATTTATCTGTAATATAATGAATGTAATGTGGGGCACTGGGTACCCACCGGCAGAAACATAAATCGGCGCCTATGCAGTGGAGTATTACACCAATGCAGCGTAACATTAAGGTTGCATCACTGTAGTCACATAGACTATTTTAACAGTGTCTTTCTACCTTTCTGAGGGTTTAAAGTGGTTGTTGTGTTGCAGTCTATCAGAGGCCAGATAGCTCATGGATTTCTTCAAAAAATCTTAATTTGTGTTACGAAGATGAACGAAGATCTTATGGATTTGGAGCAACATGAGGGTGAAAAATTAATGACAGAATTTTTGTTTTTTGGGTGAACTAACCCTTTAACTTTGTAAAGTTGTTCTAAATACTACTAGACCATCTACATACCTCAAGATGTTTAAATGCCACTTTTTGCCACGTTTTGGACTGGATGACCACATCATAGATATATAAAACAGTCATTGTGTTACGAACTGCTCCAAGACTTTGGCTGAAGATCCAAATGTGGGTTTATTGGGACAATCCATAATCATAATCAGGACTGGGAACTGAGGTGGATCAAGGAGCCAGGGCAGAGCCGACAGGGCAGGTGACCAGGATGGAGCAGGCAGAGTAAGTGACCAGGGCGGAGCTGAAAACCCCCACGGCAGAGCAGATGACTAGATGGCCTCTGGGGCCATGTCAAAACATGCAGAGAGTTAAGTAATGGCCATAAAAAGGAAGGCAGGAGGGATGTTAGTGGCAAGGCAAGCAGAGACTTTAATTGCGGCCACCTTAGCCGAGACTCAGGAACTCAAAACGGCCTTCCCTTTTGCACGCTTATTTCCATTATCAATGACTAAAAAAAACAGAACTAAAACACTTATTTTTTATAGTCTAAATGAACGCCACACCAGGATCTCCAGCCATCATGGACGCTGCGGCTGCTTTTGAAGCTACCAGGCATTTGAGACTGGCTTCCAGTTTGGTTAACAGCATAAAAACTAGACAAGACAAATTATGACTCTTTAACATCATTCTCCCTTCTTCTATTGATGTCACAAGCTGTGGAATGTGCTGTAAAATGTAAAACATTCTTACCCCAAATAACTGCTTGCCATTTCATTTTACAGGTTTAAGTGCCCCTTGGGGCAACAAGGCTCATTATCTACATCCCACACCCTCATGGACTTCCACTGGACTGTGTGTGATTGAACACAATGTAAGGCGTATACATGCATACATACACACACACACACACACACACACACATATAGAGAGAGAGACTTTCTAATGTAATAAAAATAATTAAGGTCATAAATTAAGAAATGAGAAATTAACCACTGAGTACTTGGATAGGATTTTGTCAATATTAAAACTAATTTGATCTATCTGTTATAAATTTGTGAAAGTCATTTCTTTTATTTTTGCGCTACTTATCCAAGTATCTGAATTTTAAAAATTGTTTTTACATTTTTCTCCAAGGACAGTGTTGCTTGTCCCAATGCATTGCGAGATAGGAGTTAACATATTTGATTTAAGTCTGGACATGCTGTAATTTGTATGACTTTGTGGTGCAGTATTCATCATTATTCATTAATTTCAGGATTCCTCATTCAGGATTCCATTCAAGTCTCTTGGCTTTTAAGCATACTAATTGGTTTCAAGATTAATACACATTAATGTTGGTGGTAAGAGAGAGTTGGTACGTAGACTGGCTTGCACTGGGACTGGGTTAACTTTTTGGTCAATGTTCACAAAAATATAACCTGTTATAATGTTGAGTATTTAAAACAACTGGAGTATTAAAAAAAAAAGCCAGACTTTCAGTTGAAGAGCTGTTCTCTGGCGCACTCTGTTGATCAACTATGACTCTGCCATTGACTAAAAGGCATTTAAAATGAAGATTTAAAGATCTGAATATTTTCAGAGACAGGGCAAGAATTATTCTGATCATTAAGAGCTCTGTTTACGTTTGTATTATGTGTACCCTCTTGCTGGTCATGTTTACATGTATGTGACCCTGTTATCCATAAATGGATGTGACAAATGAAGAGGTTCCGGTTCGACAGAGGATCCGAGTGGTGTTTGTGCATTTTTCCGCCGCATAATTTAATAAAATATACTGGTTATCTATCACGTAAATGGCTGCACCTACAAACTCAAACATGACATTTTGATCCAACCTAAGCAGAGGGCTGTTCCATAATGCCCACTTAGAAAACTGGGGAATAAAGTCCAAAATCTGACTTGAACTAAACTTAGTACGGGCTAAAGTTTGCCCATAAAGGTTAATTGAAGTTCATTGAACTAGGTTTAAGCAGTCAAGATAATTGCATGTACACGCTAATCTTAAGCAGCCCTAGAGGTCGAACGTGGATCAAATCAATCCACCATGTCAAACGACAAAGGTAAAGAGAGAGCTGTGGTGACAAGTGACTATTAAAAAATGTATTTGTCAATGAATCATTCATTCAAGAGAATCATTCAAAAACACTGATTCACTCAAAGGCAGTGATTTGTGTTTCTGCTAATGGATTGGATGGTTAAAATGAATGGAGAATATCTCGTGTTTTTCCATTGGTGCTCGAGCCCCTGAGAACCATCGCATGGCACCGCGAGTGAGGGCCTCTCCGCTGGTTGTGGACCGAGTGGCAGTGTGTTCTGGGAATCAGACTCAGAATTTTGTTCTTTATCCTCTCTCCCCTCTTTTGCCACTGTCCCTCCTCATTCCTCCCTCCCCTTCTCTCTCGCCTCGTCGGTCCATACCCCCAGGTGTTGCAGCTGGCGTAACAGCCACCCTCCCAGCCCCAAGTGATAATAAGCGTCACCTGCGCCACACCTGACGCAAGTCCAGCAGAGGACCTCTGGAATGATAAAAGGAGCAGACAGTGAAGAGAGGACCAGGTCTGACATTATTGTTGTTTTTAGTTTATGTGGCAGTCGTCTGCCGCTTTTTGTTTTTTGTTTATTTGGTCATTAAAAGTTATGTTTAATGTTATCTCATTACAATGTTAATGTAATCTCATTACAATTGCATTGTTATAATTATGTTACCCACCAACTGACGATTGACACCATTTCATATACTCATAACACTGATTTTTACTCACATTTGGAGCTTGGCATCAGTGCCAACTGCTTTTAAAACTGGTTGCTAAATGTCACTAGATGACATCATAATGGCAAATTCATTGATCTATATACATATGAATATAGATCAGTGTGCAAAATAAGAATCTAGATAAGGTTTGTCCAAGAAGTTTATAGATTTGTCCTTAAACTTTTGAAAAAAGTCTCAAAAGGGGCAGGGAATTCACCAAATCTAGTGTCAAAATTGCTAAATTGGCAACACTCCTTGCATCCCAATGTGCATACTATCCACCCTATCCGCCCTAAATAGTATTGAATATTACTAGTGTTACATACTATTTAGGATGGATAGTATGCACATTGAGATGCAGGCACTGTTTGTTTCCCAAAGCAAATGGTCGCAAGTTCCGTCATTACCAATAGAGTTCAATGGGATTTAGCACCATAGTTGACTAACGACGCTTTCGGGAAATGCACCCCAGGTAAACTCATCTGTCTGCTTTCAAAGCCTCGCTGTGTTAATAATCTCACTCATGCAAACTATTGCTGTATAACTCAAACTTTCAGGGAAAATGTTTTTAAACAAAGACTGAAAAAGTGTTCAGAAGCTTAGTGGGGGTGACTGTGTAGTTCGTTTATAGCCTATTTGAGCTTTGACTTCTTCCAATTGTATTTATGCTTCAGAATTCATAAAAGTTGTGTTCATTTGTGAAGATTATTACTATAAACAAAACGTGTAAGAATTATTTGTTGAGGGAACCGGGGTGATGCTAACTTCCGCTTGGCCTACAAAAATACATCATCCCTGCAGGCCTGCACTACTCTGTGTACTACACATCCCATCCAATAAACTTTGTGATATGCTACTTTTGATATGAAACAAACTCAGTCAATTTTATTACAATACTCGAGCAATGAATACCACTTTGGTGCTCTAGTGTGGCATGATGCTTGCTGTAGCGCGTACACTGCTCTGAATCATGCACTATTTACTATTGGTAAACATGAATCTGGTAATTGTAATAAGTGGTTTACCAGAGACTTGGGAACGTGTTATTAAATTGAACACATGCACGGTTACTTTCTGGTTTTCGTTAAGCCAGCTTGGGCATTTCCGGTGAGCTTTTAGCAGTCATCAACACAATTATAACACTTACCTGTTTCGCCAATAAACCAGTTCTGTTGATTGCAATAAAGACTTGAAGCTACTGCGAACGTTTGAATAAGAAACGCGGTGTCTGTAACGTTAATTAGACACGCTCATGCAATTTTCCCAGCACTTCAAATGTTATTTTTAATGTGATGACCAAAAACATAATTTGTTCATTCTTCTGAGACTGTCCCTATTTGTAAAACCAAGATGTAGGAAATCCAATAATTGATAGAAAACTTTTATTTAAAAAAATAAAAAGACGTTAATTACCACTATAACCAGCAGATGGCGGCAGAGGGGCATTTATTCGCTCATATTAGCCATTTTCTGTAATATATTTTTATTTCTTTCCGTCAAAGGATTTATGTTCATCATATGTAGGCCTATTTTTTTTTTGGCGCAAGATGGCGCTTAATACCTATTATATCCTGCTTTGCATAAAGCAAGAGATTTACAATCCAAAACATGTCTAGCACCTCAGAACAAAATCCCCATCAGACCAAATTAAATTCAATTATTAAATTATTAAAATACGAAAAGGAAAATATCTGAAACATTGGACAGAAGCAACAGCTCAACAAAGTAAACTGGTATCTTTCCCTAAATAGAGAATAAAAACAGAAAATATAGAAATGACTTCCTAAGTACCAGATGAAAAATCTAATTAAAGTGGTTGTTTTGCGGCTCGTGTCTATTAGCTCTTAGGCCAAAGTAAACTATCATTTAGCAGATGTGCTAAATTCTGAATTTAAAACATTTCTGTTGATCTTTTCAAGGAAAACAAAGATTACTCCCTTTTTCAGTCACGAGTGTATCCATTTTTTTGACATTTGACTTCCTCTTCAGAATATGAACGTACATCCCTCCAAATACCCCTATACTTCTGATTTAAAGTAACAAATCATGGTTCCTGGCTTTCGTTTATCTCTAGTCTATTAAATGACTATTTAAAAAAAAAAAGTCATGTCCCACCCTAAATGTGTGTTTCAAAAGCAAATATGTTGTACTCATTATGTGATTTCATCAAGTTTTTAAAGTGAACTTTTTCTGAGACGTGTTCCCTTTACAGACAAAAACTATAGTGTAGTGTTGTAGTCAAGACCACCTAAACTGAGACCAAGTCGAGACCAAGACCAGTGTGTGTTGAGACCAAGACGATGTAATGAATGAATATATACAAGTTTCACTTTTTGAATGGAATTAGTGAAATAAATCAACTTTTTGATGATATTCTAATTATATGACCAGCACCTGTATTTGTGAAAACAGCCCTCTTTCTTTTCATATTGCTTAATTATATCATTGTAACGAGGCGGGATTCAGGATCGGATCCATGTGCAGGCTTTATTAAAGCAGAGTTTGTAGTTAAACAGGCAAGGGTCAAACAGTGGCAAACAGGTATGGCAGAGAGCAGGCAGAATCGTGATTGTTGAACAGGCAGGGAATTGGGACAGGCAGATATCATTCACAAAAACCAGGAAACACAATAAACCCTCCAAGGGCAGGCGGCAGAGAATCGTAACCGGGAAACAGACAGGATCAGAAACTGGCAGGCAGGCAGACAGGGTAAATAACGCTTAGAATTGCTACAGAGTAAACAAGACCTTGCAATGATGTGTGGTGAACGAGAGTCTTAGGCCGCATTTACACTGCAAGTCTTAATGCACAGATCCGATCTTTTGACCATATCCGATTTTTTTGGACGACGTGCTTACATTTCTTTTAAAAGTGACCTGTATCGGATGTGTCCTTTTTACACTGCACTTGGCGAAATGTAGCCTACCAAAAATAGCTTATTTGACATCACAAATCAATTTCAATGGTACATTGAGCTTAATTTATTGACATGAATTCATATAGAAACCCTTTTAATGCAATAGTTACATCCCTGCATAAAAATAATACAAATTCTTCACGACAGCATACGTACGCATGCAGCTCCGCTGGAAGCGTGTGAGTTTAATATTCGGGTACGGGTAGATATTCACAGCTTCATGGGCTCTATTTTTATTTTATTTTTTGTCATTAAAACCAATGCGTTCATCAGTGATTGTATATCAAGGGCAGTTGCAAGTTTGTGTGCTTTTTATTTTGTGGTTTCAATGGAACGAATAGGGACTGAAGCGCGCGTCTGTGCACGAGCCGTTGTCACTGACAACAGCGGCAACGAGCCCTCAGTGTGATTTCAAGAGCAACACATTGTCAGATCGCCTAACACAACGTCAGATCGCCTTTTATTTAACACAAACAAATTAAATTAATAATCTACCAGTCAACTAGAGATGCTCCGTTTGTTATAGGTATGTCTGTACCGCGAAATGTTAAAAACCCCTCACTTTTCAATGACGCAGGAGTCGCATTTACAGGGGAACATCCGATCTGTCCGCTTACACTGCAGGCGCAAACGCACGTATCCGATTCATATCTGATTTATAACCACATATGAATGAGGCCTGAAACCGATCTGTGAAAATCGGAATCCATGCGCTTTTTTCCTGCTTACACGGTCGTGACTCATATCCGATCTGTGCCACATGGGAGGAAAAAATCGGAATTGGGTCACTTGAACCGTGCAGTGTTCAACTGACCCAATTCCGATTTTTTCCTCATTCATATGTGGTTATAAATCAGATATGAATCGGATACGTGCGTTTGCGCCTGCAGTGTAAGCGGACAGATCGGATGTTCCCCTGTAAATGCGACTCATGCGTCATTGAAAAGTGAGGGTTTTTTAACATTTTGCGGTACAGACATGGCTATAACAAACGGAACATCTCTAGTTGACTGGAGATTATTAATTTAATTTGTTTGTGTTAAATAAAAGGCGATCCGACGTTGAAATGTGTTGCTCTTGAAATCACACTGAGTGCTCGTTGCCGCTGTTGTCAGTGACGACGGCTCGTGCACAGACGCGCGCTTCAGTCCCTATTCGTTCCATTGAAACCACAAAATAAAAAGCACACAAACTTGCAACTGCCCTTGATATACAATCACTGATGAATGCATTTGTTTTAATGACAAAAAACAAAACAAAAAACAATTTTATAGGATGGCGGATTCGCTTGTATTTTGTGGGCATTTGTATTAATTTTGGTGACATTTTTGACACAATCCCTTGTTGATTTCTGACCTGGCACAACAGTAACTAAATAAATGAAATTAGAAATAAGTTATTGATTGCATGTTGATGTTAACAAAGAAATCAGACAATGCAACAGCAATTTAGTGATATCCCTGCAGTTGTGGTCTTGACTAGTCTTGAAATAAAATCTCAAGTCTGAGACCAAGACAAGACCAAGACCTTCAAAAAATGCTCTTAAGACCGGTCTCAAGACCAAGACTACAACACTACTGTAGTGTTCTGGTATCTTTATTTGCTAAATTAATAAGTATTTTCTAGGTCATTAGATATTTCAGTACATGTTGATATTTTCTGAACATTGATGACTATACTGCTCCAACATGCAAATTTGCATTCTCAACTTGTTTTCTAGATCAGTTCAGCATACTTCTGAAAATAAAACAACAAAATGCGGAACCTTTGATTTCAAGGAAAATTGCGTTAAGGAATGTTTTTTTCCCGTATAAAGTTGAGGAAATGCAATGAGGAAGAAACATTATTTTTCCAGCACTGATGATTTGATTTGAAAGATATTGTGTATTGTCAAGGACAAACTTTGCCTTAGTTTGTTTAGTTCAGTCATTGTTTCATGAAAGGTTTTTTTTTTTTTGGTTTACTTTGCATGCCTGAAATCTGCAGGACTTTTCTTGTGTGATCTTATCACATTTCTTTGTTTTCTGTTTATCTTTAGAAATCCATATTTTGTTCTCTGTTTTTGGCTTCTTGATTGATTATGACTGAAAAGGTTTCACCACTTGCAAATGTTGAAAGGTACATCTTTCCGGGCACTGCCTCAGTGACAAGCATAAAGTTACAACTTTTTTTTTTTTTCGACAGTGTGGTAAAGACTTAAGGCAAGAGCATATAGAGGTTCCATGTATGTTAAAGGTTCTTCATGGAGCAGATGGCAATACAACTTGTTAACCATGCATTTACATAATAGAACTGTATAAGGGTTGAAATTGTTCGCATGTTCCTGTCCTTACAATTGTAATGTACAGTGATCTCAGTTTAAACAATAAAGTGCCAAAATGATTTTAGTAATAATCATCCAACAAACTTTAGTCTTCAGCAAAACTGGATCAGGTGATTTAAATTAAAATTGAAAAATCATGTTCATTTATTTGAAAACAGAAAAAAGATTTCTTTCTTTCTTTCTTTCTTTCTTTCTTTCTTTTGGTGTGTTTATTCATTTCTCCATACAATGAAAGTCAGTAGGGTCCTTGGTCAAAAATAATTTTTGTGTTCAACAAAAGGTCATACAGGTTTTAAGACCCACTCTGAGAAAAAAAAAAGTCAAATTGTGAGATGTGAAACTCACAATTGCGATGATTGATAGATAGATCAAAGAAAGAAAGAAAGAAGAAAAGAAAGAAAGAAAGAAATGACTCATTCACTTTTAGATTGTATGTTGCAAAAAAGTAGAATGGCTTGCATCTAAGGAAACTGAATTTTAAAAACAATTGATTTCATATTTTCTGCAGGTAGAACTGAAACATGACAAGCAATGCAGTTTTCGTAATGCCATCAACTGTTAGTATTTTGACAGTCATTGCGCTTTGATTGATTATATGTTCATGTTGAATAGAAAACTAGTGCTATGTTTTGACAGAACGACTTGATTTTGAATCAGGTTTGGTGTGTTTTAATAGAATTAGTATATGTTGAAAAAGGTTTTTAGCATTTTGAAATATAGAGTTTGTGTTTATTTAACAAAATATGGTTTTGGGCAGAAAATTAACTATTTGGGTAGTTGTGATGTAGGTGTGTTGCTATGTTAAGAGTTTAGAAAAAGTACTTTAAGTATTGGTAAAAACTTGTTAGCAATTGTAAAAAAAACTGTAATATCACAACAGATCATCAGAAGTGCATTTTTTTTCAACATTTCAGCATATTTTCAGTTGTCACAAAATATCCTTTTCACAACACAAAATAAGTGTTATTTAATCCAAATGATCTTAATGGTTAATCAATGAATCATTTGGTACATCTATAGATTTCTATAGCTACAGATTCTATAGACATCATTTCTGCTGTATTTGCAATTTCTGATATGGCCAAGTAATTTTACATTATAACCGATTTATCTTAAAGTATAACCATGTTCAAAGTGTGTGTGTGTGTGTGTGTGTGTGTGTGTGTGTGTGTGTGTGTGTGTGTGTGTGTGTGTGTGTGTGTGTACTTGAGTTCACCTACATTGTGGGGACCAGCCAGCGGTCCCCACAACGTAAATGGATTAATAAACATACTAAATGATGTTTTTGTGAGAAAGTAAAAATGTGCACAGTTTCCTGTGATGGTTAATTTTAGGGGTAGGGGTAGTGTAGGGGGATAGAAAATACAGTTTGTACAGTATAAAATGCATTACGCCTATGGAAAGTCCCCACAATTCACAGAAACACAACATGTGTCTGTGTGTGTGTGTGTGTGTGTGTGTGTGTGTGTGTGTGGTCATTGTATTCCCTATACATTATGGGAACCAAATGTCCCCACAAGTAATACCAGTAAATTCTGACCTTGTGGGGACATTTTTGGTCCCATGAGGAAACAAGCTTATAAATCATACAGAATGATCTTTTTTAAAAATCTAAAATATCAGAAAGTTTTTTGGTTTAGGGGTAGGCTTAGTGTAAGGGGATAAAATATACAACTTGTACATTGTAAAAACCATTACATCTATGGAATGTCCCCATAAAACAGAAACCCACTGTGTGTGTGTGTGTGTGTGTGTGTGTGTGTGTGTGTGTGTGTGTGTGTGTGTGTGCGCGCACGTTTTTGTGACATATCAGAATACAAATGTGTATAATCACATGGGTATGACATAGGTTACTTATGAGGACATTACCCCATGTCCCCATTTTTCAAAAGGCTTATAAAAAGTTTTTGTGAGAAAGTAAAAGTGTGCACAGTTTTCTGTGATGGTTAGGTTTAGGGATAAGGGTAGTGTAGGGCAATAGAAAATACAGTTCGTACAGTATAAAAACCATTACGCCTATGGAATGTCCCCACAATTAACAAAAACAAACATGACAGACAGATTTGCAATTTGAACATAGAGCAGGATAGAGTACAAGGAAAAACAAGGAAACAGTCAATGATAACATCAGATTGATCAGAGATTCTTCAAGAAGATAGTATCAAATACAGCATGTTACATTAAAGTATGTATGCCATGTGATACTGTAAACAGATTACCATGGTAGAGAGACTGTCATATTGCTGTAACTTACCCTTATAAGATATAAATCATATGGTACAGTGAGAACACTTACTGTATTGAAAGCAAACTCTGTTCTAGCACAAAACCTCATGGTCATTTCATAACTTCATCACACCTTGATAACACACTGAATAGATACTATTACTAAAATTATGGATTTTTTTGTCTATTATGTAATTTAGGTAATATAAGTGTATTTTCTAATGTGGCATCTGTAGCCTGTGTAACTGTATTTATTTCAGCAACAAGGGTGATTTGAAACATGTATCTTGCATTGTTTGCTATTGAATGAACTGAGTGTTAAAAGTACTAAACTTAAAGAAGATCATACTGTCGTGTTTCGGTGATTAAACCATAGTTCTCATTACATATTACAATAATTTTGTGTTATGAAACAGTGATTATGTAGAATGAAAATATGTATGCTAGAATGAAAGCAGGAGATCAGGTTTTGAAAGAATGACTGGCTTTGTGACAAGTGTGATCAGTTTGGATTTTTGTTCTAAGAGTTTTGAAAATCTAAACCTTACTTGTGAAAATACTAGTACATATAAGTGAAAACAAAAACTGTAAGAAAGTTTTACAATCACTACTGCATAAATACTTTATTACTTTACTGTGATGTTTTGTTTTGTAGTTTGAGTATTTTAGATCACTGATGATAATGTTTTGGTGTTTGCGATGGTGGTTTGAGCAGCACATTTTGTTTGTAGTTTATTTCTTTCACAGGGACCATGATCAGAGACTTTCTCACAGTGGAAGAGGACGTGACTAGGATGATGCAGTTAGGTTACATCAGGTTATCAGGTGTATGAGATCTTGAGACACAATGACCTCTTTTAACAGGGCTTTTTTGTTTTTTTGTTGTTGCTTGTCTTTAGTTGTAAAACTAAAGATAAGCTCTTACGTGCTATAGATTCCTATAAGGCACATCACTGTTCTCTCTGGATTGCAGGTTTTTGACTCATGGCCTAGTGATGGCAAAGTAGACTAATAGGAAATAAGGCCCTGTTTACACCTGGTTTTAAAATGGGTTTTTTACAATTAGACAAGGCAGGCACATTCCCGTTTACACCTGGTGTTATCTCCCTCATTTATCACACATGATCAAACTCATTAGTAGAGACCGCAAGACCTGAAATGGGTGTGTCAGATATAGAGAGACAAAATGTGCAGGGCTCGTGGTACTCCAGGAAAGACCGCAGAATAAATGATTTAATATTGTGTAAATATATTACAATATATTGAATAATACATAAGGAATTACTGCTTTCATATATTGAAAAATAGGTGACAATATATTTACTTATACATCATAACTTATGCAATGTTATATTTAGTAATACACTTCATAATATATAGATGTACATTTGATAAGATATGGAATTGCATGTGTATAAATATTTTGAACATTCAACCCGAATTCCGGAAAAGTTGGGACGTTTTTTTAAATTTGAATAAAATGAAAACTCAAAGACTTTCAAATCACGAGCCAATATTTTATTCACAATAGAACATAGATAACCCATTGCCTATTTCATATGGTAAAACACAGTTTGCAGATCTCACTTAGACTTTTTAGCAAAACTCTAAACACATTCTCATTCTCAAAACACATTCTGCACTCTAATGCACGTCATCCATACTCATAAACACAAATGGCAACAATCAAATACAAATAGAGAACACATCTCATTGATTGAACACAAGCACTCAAAATTGATGTAACTTTTTTCAAATGTCAAATATGGACTCGTCTGTCCATAGAACACTTTTCCACTTTAAAACAGTCCATTTTAAATGAGCCTTGGCACACAGGACACAATGGCGCTTCTGGACCATGTTCACATATGGCTTCCTTTTTGCATGATAGAGCTTTAGTTGGCATCTGCAGATGGCACAGCGGATTGTGTTTACCGACAGTGGTTTCTGAAAGTATTCCTGGGCCCATTTAACCCTTTGAGCGGTACGGTCCCACATGTGGGATTTTTATTTCTGTGCCCCTGGGCGTACGGTCCCACATATGGGATTTCGAACGTTCAGCGACGTCACATAACTGCCAGATTCAAACTGCTCTTTCGCGCTCTGGCTGCGAGACGGACGCGCGCAGCTCTTGTCATATATCACAACTATGCAGTGTTTTCAGCCACATAATGTTTCTTCGAAGGTTTCAGACATTTAAATATGCATAAGCACCATTAAAACAATATATTTACAGTTATAAAATACACACTGATGTCAGACATCAGTGGAAGGAGCAATAACAATCCATTCATATACAATTTGCCGACATTTATTCATATCAGACACACACACATAATGGGCCTAAGTAACTACAAAGTTTACTCTATTATTCTTCCAGTTCACCAGCCACTTACTTCCATATATTTCGGGAGAAAATGATGAATTCACTTGCTGTAAATCCGACTGACAGGACTCTGCGAACTGCGGGGAAATGGCGGCGCCCATCTCTCCTTATAGATCAAGATAAAGATAATTTATAAAGGCTTTTAAACGACAAAACACACTCACTTACACATATTTGAGGATCGGAATATCAGATAGTTGATAACATGGTAAGCAAGTTTGTGAATATTTTAAATAAACAAGGAAAAACAAAATAATAGCGATCCACCTGTCATACAGTGTTATTGTGGCTGCGCTCAGCGCTCGTGACACGCATGACGCGTCGCTATGGAAACATTAAAGGCAAACGTTCTAAAATAACGGTCGCCTTAAAAAAACTCACTCTGGGGGGACAGTTAGAATATTTTAAACTCACGCTCGAAAGGGTTAATAATGTCATTGACACAATCATGCCGATGAGTGATGCAGTGTCTGAGGGCCCGAAGACCACAGGCATCCAATAAAGGTCTTTGACCTTGTCCCTTACGCACAGAGATTTCTCCAGTTTCTCTGAATCTTTTAAAGATGTTATGCACTGAAGATTTGCAAAGCCTTTGCAATTTGACGTTGAGGAACATTATTTTTAAAGTAATGTTTTTACACACTCTTTCACAGCTCTGCCCATCTTTACTTCTGAGGGACTCTGCCTCGCCTAAGACATCCCTTTTATAGCTAATCATGTTACAGACCTGATATCAATTAACTTAATTAGTTGTTAGATGTTCTCCCAGCTGAATCTTTTCAAAATTTCCTGCTTTTTCAGCCATTTGTTGCCCCTGTGCCAACTATTTTGAGACCTGTAGTAGGCATCAAATTTGAAATGAGCCTATTTTGTGCATTAAATTGTAAAATTTCTCAGTTTAAGCATTTGTTATGTTATCTATGTTCTATTGTGAATAAAATATATTGGCTCATGTGATTTGAAAGTATTTTAGTTTTCATTTTCAATCGCTAGGACCCATTTCTCAATACTTTTTCAAAACTCTTCACACAGTGAGCACAACAGAAATCTATGTGGGCTAAACTGTGGGTCATTTATCACTGCTTTGGCACAAAATGCATTCAATGACTACATCTTTCAAGTTACATTAATTCTTTCCTTATTTCAACACAACAAACGCCAAAACTCAGTGTACCTACAGGCCAATTTGCACATGCCTACATACTGTTTTCTGCGGTGGCAGAGAGAGCTCAACGCACTGCAAATGAAGAAAACATCTTCATCAGTTTGACAACACATGCGCTGCAAAAGTTCACAACACATGCAAATAGTGAAACGCGCTGCAAAAGTCCACAACACATGCAAATACAGAAATGCGCTGCAAAAGTTCACAACACATGCAAATAGAGAAACGTGCTGCAAATAGGCCTGCTCACCATGCACATACGATCAGAATGTAATGAAAGATAACCAAAAAAAAAACCTCACCTTTGTGCACACCACTGAAGAGTAGACACTGTAGGTGTAGGTGTTAAACAAGTTGTTTCTTTTTAAATGAGGAGTTAGCTGATCTTATTACAGCACATTGGTTATGCGTGATGAGCTACAAATAATTGTGGGACAAATTAAAATATTCATTTAATTCTAAAAGTAGCCTAATCATCATCATCATCATTCAGATCATCGCAGAAGGGGCTTGAGATCGCCGGGCCTGGTATGTGTTATTTGCAGCACGTTTCTCTATTTGCACGTGTTGTGGACTTTTGCAGCGCATGTGTTGTCAAACTGATGAAGATACCTTCTTTATTTGCTCGTGTTTTTCTATTTGCATGTGTTTTCTTCATTTGCAGTGCGTTAAGCTCTCTCGGCCACCGTAGTGTTCTGTTAAACTTAAAGGAGTAGTCCACTTTTAAATACACTTTTCCTGATAAATTTACTCACCCCCATGTCATCCAAGATGTTCATGTCTTTCTTTCGTCAGTCGAAAAGAAATGAAGGTTTTTGATGAAAACATTCCAGGATTATTCTCCTTATAGTGGATTTCAATGGCTACCAACAGATTGAAGGTCCATATTACAGTTTCAGTGCAGCTTCAAGGGCTTTAAACGATTCCAGATGAGTAATAAGGGTCTTATCTAGCAAAACGATCGGTCATTTTCGAAAAAAATACAACCGTTTATGCTTTATAAACAAAATATCGCCTTGAACGTACTTTCCGCTTCCGCATTCTTCATAACGCTTACGCTGAATGTCCTACGCCTTCCCTATTCAACTTACAGAAAAAAAAACGAAACTGGCGCCGCGTTCGTTCCGTAAGTAGAATTAAGGGAAGGCGTAGGACATTTTTTCTTCTTAAAAAAACAGAAAAAACACCTAAGCATCATCTCTTGGCCTAGCTGGATCTGGCCATAGCACTTCATCCAAGGAAGAGGATTTAAGTTTAAGGAAGAAGTTTAAGAAGTCCAAGTTTAAGGAAGAGGAAGGGACAGTATGTTGGGAGGTATTGGAGTGAAAATTGTGGACGCTTATGAAACCAGTTTTGGACCAGAGCAGATATAGGTGGAAATTTACATTGTCCCATATGACAATGTATCTCATCTGCTTTGCATCCATTTGGTGTTCTGCTGTGATGATTTTGTGTAGACTTTCTAAAATGTGAATAGCCTAAGTTGGCATGCTGGTGGAGGACCCCATTCTGCGTGATTGCAACATACATTGTGATTTTACCACCACGCTGGCCCAAAATTGTTGGCCCTATTTAAAATAGTTCTGTGGCCAATGATGTTTCTCCCTCTTACTGCAACATTGCCTTCAATTTTGTTGAAGACACATAAACTCACCTTTTGCCTTTTTATACTTGCACCTGATTGTTGAGTTAAGCACCTAAGTGTCTGCAGACCTGATGGCCATGTTTGATCAATTGGTTTATAGGGGTGGTATTTTGGAGAGCAGTGTCTTGAAATGGCAAAGAAGAGACATTATGTTAGATTTCTGTGCCTAATGTAGAGAAGTGTGTTTTGAAAAAAGTGTGAGGCTGAGAATGTGCTTATAGTTGTGCAGGTCTGAGCTGAGGTTTTGCTCCCTGAGTGCAGAGTTTCAGTAACTGTGTGTTATTTTTTAATTTTAGTGTGTAAGCAATCGCAAAAAACAGCAATAGAAAAAACTGCAGTGCTTTATTATGCATTGAATACTGAACTGTTTTGCCAACATAATAACAGTGTGTTTAGTTTGCTGTGTTGTTTTGAGAGCAACTTCATTCATTTGGAGATATGTGACAAATTGATTGAGAAAAACTGTAAAAGAACCTGAACACCTACACAAGCATTAGTCTTTCAATTTTATTATCCATTTAAAGGGGAAAACTTGGGAATAATTTTGTACTGTTATGTAAACATGGATCATGTAACATAAACTGCAGTGAATTAATAGGGAGTGTTATTCTTGTTTTGTAAAGAAATTTTACAAAAGAAAACATATAATGGTAACTGATGTAACTGATTTTTTAGGTCAGTGTTTTATGACTGACAAAGTGTGTTTGTTGGGTGAAAACCTTTGCTAGTGTTTTGGAAGAATTAGTTGATTTGAGACATGTATGAGGTGTTTTGGTAGATTTAGTTCAACAGAGTTCAAAAGAACATCATTTACTTCAAATAGAAATCTTTTGTAACAACATAAATGTCTTTACTGTCACTTTTGGTCAATTTAATGCATCCTTGCTGAAAAAAGTATACATTTCTTTGGGGGGGAAAAGAAAAATCTTACTGACCCCAAACTTTTGATATTGGTAGTGTATGTATAGCAACCTTGTTGCCATGAATTGCTGATGAATTGCTCTGAAAAGATACTAATTTGGATCTCTCCGGATTCAAAAGCCACCATCATAGTTACGTATATATGCGCAGGGAATGTTGAAAAGACAATATGGGGTGGGAGAACAACTGCGTGTTCTTCAGTTTATTCAAGAGGAGTGTACAGTATTCATAGCTATGATTCACCCCACAATTATCAAGGAGTGGCAGTTCAAACTCGGCTGTCCATAGGGTTTCCATGTCATGTGATATTTTAGGTGTGTGGAGCTTATCACTTGAATGTGATTGGCTGATGTGATTTTAAAAGCCTGTAAATGTTGTTTGAGAAATAAAAGCCAGATTACTAAACTTTCAAGTGTATCATTTTTGTCAACATTTTTGTCACTGCTCTTAATATTGTTATTTTTTTCATAGTTTTTAAATGATGTATGTATCTGCATGCAGCAGTGATGTCAAAAATCAATAATCAAATTATTAGTATTAAACTATTAAAATAAATTTTTGTTTGTTTGTTTGTTCTTTGTTTCTGAATGGACTAAATTAAATGTGTGTCCAAATATGTGTGTCATGTGTCATCATATTACATAGTTTCGGTGCAAGCAGGGGAATGCAAAGAAAAGGTGTACATGTATCATCCACTCACTCGTCACTCGCTTGCACGCAGTTAACGAATGGCACTGAGGGTGACTGCTCCCAGTAATGTGGACTAACTAGTTTTAGATATTTATTTTTGCGGTTTGTGAGTTTAGAGTGAGACTGTTTTCACAAAGTGTTACTGTATTGTATGTCATGTGCTCCTAAACGATGTGTAACTATGCAAACCTGAATTTTTTTTAAGTGTACATGGGTTTGCTACATGATAAATCTCTCCTTGTTCAAAAAAGAAGGCCCATTCACAGGAGGCTGCTCTATTTGAATACTTCACTGATCATAGACACATATACTTTAACTCTGTGCAATTCAAATAAGGTTACACTTTATTTTGATGGTCGCCTTTAAATATTCTATTCACTATAAGTAAAGTTGCACCTACATGTCAACTAAATCTCATTAAATTATTAGTAGACTGGTAGGGTTAGTAGTATAAGTTGACATGTAGTTGCATAGTTACTTACAGTCAGTAGAATGTCTGTTGGGAGCATCAAAATAAAGTGTTAGCAGATATTAAGCAGACAGTCTGCTAATACTCTAATGAGAGTTAGTTGACATGTAGGTGCAAAGTCAAAATAAAGTGTTACCGCAAAAGACAATTAAAAATAATAATGAAAACATTTTTCAATGCAACATCAGAAAATTAGCATGTTCCAATTCATAACAATTACATGTAATGTATTGTGGAATATACAAATTGTAGATTATACAAAAATCTTTTGTTGAAAATTTAAACATTGTTTTACTGTATGTTTTTTTTTTTTTTAAACAAATTACTTTAAACACTCTTAGAAGAAAAGGTTCTACATAGAAGGTTGTAGGAGTTCCCATTATGGAATCATTTTATAGATTTATCTTTAATTAATTGGTATTGTTTTGAGAGAAAAAATAATTTTATGAATAAAAACACTTATATACTTTTTATTTTAAATGACCTGTTAAACATAAAATTATTATGCAATCATTTAAGATATTTCTCATTCTCCTATTTATCCTTCTCCTTTTCGGCATAAAGAGTTCTTTAAAATTAGACCAAGAACCCTATGGTTCTATATAGAAGCACACTGAACCTTTTTTCTTAGAGTGTACATTTTCTTTCTCTTTTTCTTATTCAACCTACAACATTTCCGTATATGAATTCCAAACTTACTGTAATGGGTTTCAAGTCAAGTCACTTTTATTTATTTAGCGCTTTATACAATAATACATTTAAAATGTAATAAAAATAATGGAGAAAAAACAAAGCACACCAGGTAACAGTGACTTATGTCGGTTCAAAAGTAATATGTATAAACTACTTTTTTTTCTTTTTCTTTTTTTTTTTTTTACATTACGTCACAATTGTCAGAGCATTCGGAAAATTCTTTTTCCAACTTGTAATTATGAGTTTGGCAAAGACACAAACAGTATTTACAAGTTCAAAACAAACAACAAAAAATGGACCCAAAAAAAAAATCAATCAATCCCCAAAACGTCTTCTATTATGTTACACCGAAAAAACAAACAAAAGTGTGAGTAAATGACGACAAACATTTGGCTGACCTACAGTTTCCTGTCAAACCCCATGTGAAAGAACACTTCATCACTATATTGCGTATATGCAACCAGTGTGCAAGCACATGTGGAGGAAGGATAATTTTAGACAACAATGAGAACAACAACAAAGACATGTGAAATATATACTGTTGTACACACTCTAATAAATGCTGGGTTAAATATGGACAAACCCAGCAGTTGGGTTAATTGTTTGACAAACCTGCTGGATAGTTTTAACTCAACTATTGTTTTAAAATAAACCCAAAATAGGTTGGAAATTAACATAAGTTTAATAAATAATAATTAAATAATAAACATTTATTAAATTGATTATTACTGTTGCCTCTAGTAATAATTATCTGTCTGATAACCGCTGGGTTTGTCCAACTTGGGTTGTTTTTAACCCAGCATTGCTTAGAGTGCAGGTGTATTATGTTAATAGAATTGATAATTTAGAATAGAATTTATTTATTATAATCCGGGAGCATTAGATCACTGAACTTGCAGGGAATGGGCGTTTTGGCCTACTTTTTCCTCCATTTAATCTCTCCGATAGGTGGGTCACCAGGTAGCCAGTTATTGTTCACATTTACAGTGTTTTGATAACATTATTTTATTTGTTACTACAGGTATGGTATTATGTACTAATGGGGCACAAACATTTTTAATTTTGTTGACTCTAGTACACTTCTCATGAACGAGTTCAGTAGGCAACTTGTGCACATTTAAAAAAAAAAAAAAAAAAAAAAAAAACATTGATGGATTCTTTTATTTACTTGTTAAAGAATTATCTTTCATGTCCATTGATTTTGTTAACAATCAAATCATAAACATGATAGCACTCAGACATCTATTTGATGTATGTGTTTTAATCTAAAAGAAGTTTGAGTTTGAGTTCAATATCTCTTAAGAAATGTCTTTCTAGAGTGAAATGGGAACATTTTAGAGACAATTATGAATCAGAATGTGTGAATCTGCTATTTTCAAGATGTTTATCAGATGTTTGTATAAAATGTAACGAAATGTTTTTCAAATGCTGCAATATCTAGGAGTTTTGAAACAAGGGCAAAGATGGGTAAACGTGTAGAATCTGAGAAATGTGGATAGGCAGGTAAATGAAGATGACGCAGGGTTGAGACAATGCAAAGAATGGGTTGGAGTAAGATAGTTTGAGACTTGTACAATGTTAAAGGTTGTTAAAGGGTTAGTTCACTCAAAAATGAAAATCATGTCATTTACTGACGTTCTACACCCGTAAGACCTTTGTTCATCTTCAGAACACAAATTAAGATAATTTTGATAAAATCTGATGGCTCAGTGAGGCCTGCATTGCCAGTGTGATGGAAATATTTTATGTACTGGTTTTAGAAATGTATAAAAGATGCAGACTAAGGTTGCTCAGCTCAAAGATCATGTAAGCTTACTAAAGTCACTTGATTAGCTCAGCTCAGATCATTATAAACCAATCACAAGAACAAATCACATTGAAAAGACTTGAGTGACATTGATTTCTACTCAACTGCAAGGTTTAAATGTGTATGTGCCTTTCTGTTCAGGGACTCACTTGGTTGTTGTGACCAGTGATCTCCCGGCCGTAAATAAAACTTCATTTCTACAAAGAGCAACTTGGAAGTCGTGTCAGGTATATGCTGCGCAGCTAAATAGAAGATCCTACGCTCAAAAGACAACAAAAGTAACAGCCAAGTGTGATTGAGGTAGTGATAGTAGCTTCTTGACGGGACGCCGTCACCATACTTCAGGGAAGTATTGTGTTGTATTGTAAGTATTCAGGAATTCAGGGAATTACCACGAGATACTGTAGAATTTTATTAACAACTAGGAGTTGTTTAAATTGTCAGTGGTGAAATCAGATTTGTATTGAGAATTTCCACGACACCAGCAAGATCATTTCCTTTTTCAATGCCCAAAAAGGTACTAAAGACATATTTAAAACGGTTCATGTGTCTACAGTGGTTCAACCTTAATGTTATGAAGCGACGAGAATACTTTTTGTGCACCAAAAACAACAACAACAACAATATCTAGTGATGGGCAATTTCAAAACTCTGCTTCGAAGCTTTATGAATCTTTTGTTTCAAATCAGTGGTTCGGAGCACCAAAGTCACGTGATTTCAGTAAGCAAGGCTTTGTTACATCATAAGTTTCAAAATTTCAATAGTTCACATGACTTATACGTGATCCGAACTACTGATTTGAAACAAAAGATTCGTAAAGCTTTGAAGCTTCATGAAGCAGTGTTTTGAAATCGCCCATCACTAGATATTGTTGAAAAGTCATTATTTTGTCTTTTTTGCTGCACAAAAAGTATTCTCGTCGCTTTATAATATCAAGGTTGAACAACTGTAGTCACATGAACTGTTTTAAATATGTTTTTAGTACCTTTCTGAGCATCTAAAAGTGTTGATTATCTTGCTGTCAATGGAGGCCTCACTGAGCCATCGGATTTTATCAAAAATATCGTAATTTGTGTTCTGAAGATGAACGAAGGTCTTACGAGTGTGGAACAGCTTGAGGGTGAGTAATAAATGACAGAAATTTCATTTTTGGGTGAACTAACCCTTTAAATGTTTTCTGAGGTGGAGACCGGGAAACATAAAAAAATGTTTCTTGAAACTCTTTCAGAGTTTTAAATCTATTGCTTTAAAACGTATGGCTTTGACCCCATTGTGTTTCTAAGCTCTGACAAGACCAGTGTCATACATTTCTTTAAGAAAAATATTTTAAGTAGATGCATTCCAGATGACTTTCTAATCAATAATATTTCCATGTATGACTTAAAAAACCCTAGATGTCTTCATTCAAAAGAAGCCACAATTACGTCTGTACATTGTAGTTGGATTATGTCATTTATGTCACGGGTTCTTGCTTTAGGGAGGTGGGGAGGTGCGCACTAGCAGGTTAAGGGACGTGCGCACTAGCAGGTTAAACTGCCTCACAGAAACTAGGTTAAATAAAAATGATATGGTGATATGACTCTCAATGGAACCATGCTTAACACTGTAGCACTGCCCATTCAGTAGAATCATCCCAGCCAGAGGCCACATCTGTTACAGAGACAAGGTCAAAAAAAAACCCTGGTGTCAATGCTGTCTGAGTTGTAAGAATTGAAAATATCCAAAGATATTTTAAAATGAACAAAGACATTTGCTTTACTGTTTCAACCCCCTCTCTCTTGCTACAAGGGCCATTTGGAAGGCACAAAGGTGTTGATAGTGATCAAGGCCTGTAGGCCAAGACGTGTGTACATCGGGGGTCTACAAATGGTCACACCTTTAGTACAGTGGGGGAAGTTTTAATCTTCTGATTGGTCAGTTTGAATGTCTCACATTTGGGTTTAAGTCACATGGTCAAGGAAGGGATAAAATAAGATTAATAAAATTACTCTGGTCTCTTTTTTATGCTCTTCTTTTCTTGGGCCCTCTCTGGATCTCTCTCTCTCTCTTTAACTATCTCTCAGGTAACTTTTTCATACATGCCGTGTACAATTAATGGTATATGATTTTATCATCTCATACATCTATTTTGTAATTATTTTAAGTGTAACCATAATCAGATATTGTCATTAAACCCTTTCAATTACAAATGATGTGCAAACTAGTTTTGATTTAGTATTAACATTAATGTGCTCCCTATTGCAATACAATATTGTCACACTATAGCAACGCTCTCCCACATATTTTGCTATTATAACTGCGCTTATTTCCGTCGTTGGTATAAGTTGCAGTGGGTGGTAATAGACAAGAAATGTACAGTTTTCTACCATCTTACTGATAAAGTTTCTTTAGTTGCTCGGCAAACCTTACAGTCTGAACCGCTGTTGGAGTTCCACCCTTACAGAGTCTTTTCCTTTCCTGGACAGCCCAAATGTCTGACAGTGATTGGTAAGCGGTGATCGGCCCCAAAAATCCTGATCAGAGCCCCCTTTAGATCAAAGCATATTGGAAAAAAAGAGCATTTACAATGCTATAGAACAACTATGTAATGTTATATTTAAATAAGGCTTAGGGGGAACTTAAGAACTGACAGCTATTACTATAAGAGTCTTGTGACCATTGTGTGACGTTGAAGATTTGGCAAGTGGAAAACATTCTTATGTGTTTATCAGCAGTCACAATGAAAAAAAAGTCAAATGAAAGATGCAACACTAACAACAGCCAATCAATCATTTAAAGATAAACCATATATAAAAAAAAGAGATGAAATTGAGGTTCCGACTGATCGGGTGCCGATCATTATCGGCCGATAATCCCAGGTGAAAAAAAAGTACATTTCAATAATGTACTTAAAGTGCTCTATTTTTGTGCACTAATTTTGTATTTAATATACTACAAATTCTTCTTTAGTACTTCTTAAGATAGTTTTAATAACATCTAAGTATACTCAACTGTGCTATTTTGAGACACCATGAAATATGAACTTAAATATGCTTTTAATATACTATCTCTGTATTAAAAAAATTTATTTAGACACCACTTATAGTGCATTTGAACACATAGTGTACTACAAGTGGTAGCTAAATATATTTTAAAGCATATAAATAAAGCAAAGTAAAAGGTTACGTGATATACGATTGTGAGAAATATGTCAAAATGCCTGGCTTAGTGAGTATTCGCTTTAAAAAAAAAAGTGAACATAAACAGTTGGGAAATAAGTTGCATGTGTATCATACTGAATCCATGCAATCGGCCTTAAAGTGATAGCAGCCTAATATTCCCACTGCTGATACTTTCTCATCTCTTATTTTTTTATACTTAAAATGCATTGTTGTTAAAGGGTTAGTTCACCCAAAAATGAAAATTCTGTCATTTATTACTTACCCTCATACCGTTCCACACCCTTAAGACCTTCGTTAATCTTCAGAACACAAATTAAGATATTTTAGTTGAAATCCGATGGCTCCGTGAGGCCTTCATAGGGAGCAATAACACTTCCTCTCTCAAGATCCATAAAGGTACTAAAAACATATTTAAATCGGTTCATGTGAGTACAGTGGTTCAATATTATATTTATTATATAATATAATATTTCAAAACAATGCTTCAGGAAGCATCGGAGCACAGATGAATCAGTGTGTCAATCTGCTGTTCGGAGCGCCAAAGTCACGTGATTTCAGCCGTTGGCAGTTTGACATGCGATCTGAATCATGATTCGACACACTGATTCATTTATGCTCCGATGCTTCCTGAAGCAGTGTTTTGAAATCGGCCATCACTAAATAAGTCGCTATTTTGTTTTTTTGGCGCTCCAAAAATATTCTCGTCGCTTTATAATATTAATATTGAACCACTGTACTCACATGAGCCAATTTAAATATGTTTTTAGTACCTTTATGGATCTTGAGAGAGGAAGTGTCCATTGCTCCCTATGGAGGCCTCACGGAGCCATCGGATTTCAACTAAAATATCTTAATTTGTGTTCTGAAGATTAACGAAGGTCTTACGGGTGTGGAACGGTATGAAGGTGAGTAATAAATGACAGAATTTTCATTTTTGGGTGAACTAACCCTTTAAGAGTAGTATAATTTATTTTGATGATCAGTATTGGTGATCGTATCAGCCAATATGCTTCTAGTGATCGGCCCCAAAAATCAGGATTTACAATACTGTAGAACAACTATGTAATATTATATTAAAAAAGGACTTAAGAACTTAAGAACTGACTGCTATTACTATAAGAGTCTTGTGACCATTGTGTGACATTGAAGATTTGGCAAGTGGAAAGCATTCTTGCAAGTTACCGGCAATCACAATGAAAAAAATAAAAAAAATAAAAGATGCAACACTAACAACATCCAATCAACCATATAAAGGTTGTAAACCATATAAAATTTTTTTTTTTTTTTTTTTTTTTGGATTTCACATGGAAATGATGGACTGAGTATAATTTGTGAAATTATAAGAGCATGAAGTGCTGATTTTTACAGTGAGAGAATTTTGCCTCTAGTTTAGTTTGGAACAAACATGAGTTATGAGGAACTACATTTGCTGGAAATGTCACATAGTTTCCTAATGTTTTGTTTATGAACTGGAAATACAACATAATTAGCAACAAAAACACACCTTTTTTTAAATCACACCTTTTGTATCCAAGGATGACAAAAGAAATTTGTATAATCTAAGACTGTTCTCATATATGTCGGTGTATATGCAGTATTTATTTGTTGCTTTTGAGAGTCACCAAAGTCTCAGGCATATCTCACATCTTTACAAAACACCACCACTTTACAAAAAGTGGCCAGATTACTAATTTTGACAGGTCAAACATCAGACTTTAACATCATTTAAGCAGTTGACAAGTGAATTCAGAGCATTCTTACTAGTACAGCATTTCTTTTCATTTCATGTACATGAAATCCCTAAAGCATATAGATCTGCTTGTATCATGTACGTACAGCATTTTTCACCGTTATTAATTAAAAATATACCCCAAGGGCAACTAAAACAAGATAGGCCAATAAATAAAATACAGCCAAGAATGGACCCTCGAGGAACCCCACTGGTCAGAGGAGCTAAAGAAGACCTGAGCAATACTGACCAAAAAAAGAGCAGTACCCTGAATACCCACCACCTCCTTAAAAAGGATACCATGAACCTTTAGAAAACTCAAAATATTAATTACTTTATCAGGCAATTCTATAATAATAATAATAATAATAATAATAATAAATAATAATAATAATAATTAGCCAATTCTTTTGCTTGATAGCTGGCTAATGTCACATCAGTTAATGGGTCATTGATTGTGTCTGTAAAGATTCTTATTCATCCAGGTCAAGTGTATAAAAGCAACATGTCCTGTTGATCAGAATAACTCACTTAAATAGGCTAGGTATTCAGCTAGCTATTGCGAACACATTGGATATAAAATTTGACGGAATTTTAGGAAAGAAAAATGTTACATTAGAAACATTAACTTCAATCAAGGGCGTTGAAGTACATATTTCTACATGAGTAATGTACAGTTTTACTGTGTTAAAAGATGAAAAACTTTTTTTACAGACATTTAACATTTACCATAACAGAAACAGCAACATGGACACATTACCAGGAAACAGAAACATTTCAATACTCGTCACTCAAGTTTGCCAACACCTCCCAACTGAACTCATTGGTCCATTCTTCAAAAGAAAAAAAAACCTGTTCCTTTAAATGCCAGCTCACCTGTCTGCTGTGCTCTGTTAGAGCTTGCCATACGGATTAACCTGGATCACCTTTTTAACGCAATAACTAAAAAGTAAGTAGAAAAATGTTTTCGGTTCTCTGTATTCATGTGATATAAAATGGTTTAAAAAAACATTTTTTTTTTTAATTTTATTTAATAAAACACTAACTCACATATTAATATATGTGAGTTAGTGTTTTATTAAATAAAATAAAAAAATACTTGGTAAATATAACTGCATTTGTTTGTTGCTTATCCAGCTCTTGATACTTTTTGAAATTGTGACATCAAGATCACCAACCCTGTGGATGTTTCTATCTATTTTATGTCGCATGAAGAAAAGTTTGCTACATCATACTTCTATGCTTCACTTTTTAGGCGTATTGCCAAAAGAAGATCACAATGGAGTGGAGGATTATTGTACCTGTTCTGTGTCTAATTGGTAAGGACCTAGTAGTAATACATCATTCTGTATCATTGCACTGGAATTACAAAAGACAGGGCCTATCTGAAATCCATAATGTTAAATAAACCGTTCTAAAAACAAGAAAGGTTAGTGAAAAAGAAATACATTCTAATACATTCCTTTTCCAAAAAGTGATTTTCACAACAATCCAGCTGTATAAAGACCGATCTTTAGCCTGTTGTGACAGCTGTATATCACAATCACAAATACGTTTACTCTCTTAATGGTCAAACGGGCTTGGTTGGTAATGGTTAGGGATCTAGCAGTTCAGCATTGATGTCCAAAATCAAAGCAATAAAGTAACCTTTATCCTGAAAGAGAGTGATAGAAAGAGAAAAAAATATTTTCATATTTTATATATGGATTGCTACCTGACCAGTATGCAATTGTGAACCTAACTAAGCGCATGCTAAACTATGATGGTAAATCTTCAGCAATCTTGTCTCAGCTTCTATCTTTTCCCTAAATTTTACCTTAAACAGGAATCCTACATGTGCCTGGAAATGCTGCTCAAACAAACAGCACCAACGCCACCACTGTTTATCGATTCAGTCTGCGCTTCAGCATCAATGACACTTTCCTGAGTAACTACTCCGACCTCACCAATACTGCAACCGCAGCCCTGATAAAAAACATCACCGCTCAGGTAATGTTTTTGGCCAGTGAGGAATGGCTCAATTTACACTGTATTTTTTTCAGCAGTGGGTTCAGCTAAAGGTGTACATTAGAAGAAAAAATAAACTTGGTACAGAATAAAAATATGTAATTATATGCACCTTATTTTTAACATAAGAGTGGGTGCAGCCATATCTATATGTATGTTCATGATAAGTAATTTGTTAAGATGTTCCTTACAGACAAACAGCTGTTTGCAGCATTAGAAGATGATACTGGATATGATAATTTGTCAAGTAGCATAATAAAAAAATAAAAACTGTAATTAAATATATGTAGAGTTGTATTGATAAATGTCTTAATGTGTTTGTTAATCTTTTCTAGGTTGAGCCACTATACAGGACCAAATATGTAAACTTCCAACGCTTCAATATTTCGAAATTCAGGTAAAAGAGCGTAAAACTGTATAAATCATGATACATGAATTTTGATTGTTTACCTTATTGCATGAATGGTTGGTTGGTTAGTTACTTTGTAAGTCAACTGACTATATATTCTCCCAGTTCATTCATTAATTATTTGCATGCATTCCCTCTCAGTGCTGGCTCCATTGTGACAGAAGGAGAACTTCAATTTTCCAACGGCTCTAAGCCTAATGGACCAGATCTGACACAAGTCTTGAATAATGGAAGTTTCAGCTTCACAATCATTACGAATTCCACAATAACTGCTGAGGTCACAGAACCTGCTGGTCAGTGTGTGTTTACAGATTTAAATTAATATGATAATATTTTTCTGTTGTTGAATAAGGCCTCAAGGCCATTATGAAACACTTTTGTTGAACTTTGTCCCATTTTCTTTTTTTCCCAAAGCAACAACAACTGCAACACCAACTACAACCACCTCTGCACCTGCTAAAGTTGGGAAGATTAGTTTAGTGTTCAAGCTTCTTCAAACCTTCAAGAACAACTACGCCAATCTCAGTGATCCTGAGACCAAAGAGCTGTCAACTAACATCACCAATGGGGTAATATTTTTCTCCATTGAAGCGTGGTTGTTAATTGCAATAGCAGTAGACACTGGAAATTTTGTGTATTGGCAATATATATATATATATATATATATATATATATATATATATATATATATATATATATATAAAGATACTACTGGTGATGTAGGCTTTTACACCCTGAATAGTTTAACACTAAAGTTCTTGCAGCAAAATTTGTTCTTAAAAACAGAAATGACTTGTATGCAAGTAATATGATATTTATATGATACTTTTTCTGTCTGTTACAGTGTTCTCGAGTTTACAAGAATCGTTTCCCACATTTCCACCGCATGGTCATTCAGAAGTTCAGGTAAAAAAATACATTCAGTTGTAGTAATAACCAAACACCCTGTTATCAAAAAAGAAGGATACATGCATTTGTTTAATTAGTGATTGCTTTCCCGACTGGTTGTTTAGTTAATCAGTTTGTAAGTCAAGTGACCATTTGATTGTTCCATTTAGTCATTTAGCTTTTGTTAGTTATTTATCTGACTGTGTTTCAACATGGTTGATCTCCACAGCAATGGCTCCATTGTGACTGATTCTGTCCTCGAGTTTAACACCACGGCTGTCGCTAGTCCTAATGTGGCAGAAGTGAAAGACACCCTTATTGCAGCAATCGCAAATGGAAATTTCAGCTTCTCAGTTGATAACACATCCATCACTGCTACTGTTATCACAGACAGCGGTCAGTATATTTACAGATTTACTTTTTTCCTGTTAGATATTTTCTG